>NC_056726.1:1128024832-1128071336 GCF_019279795.1 Protopterus annectens
TTTTTTGTGTTTGGGTGTGTGTGTGTGAGAGAACTTTATGGCTGAATCTAAGGCCATATTTTCATCAGAGCCTGAGTGTGGCCACAAGCTTTCCCCAGCTGATGGCCACACTCAGTGCGTTTTATGCCTGGGGGCAGCACATTTATCGGAGTCCTGCCAGATATGTGCAGCCTTCAACCCTCGGGCACTCAGGGACAGGAAGAACAAGCTGATCCTGGTGGGAAAACTTCCCCAGGAATCGGCTTCTTCTTCCTCTCCCAAGCCAGGTTCAAGCTACTCCTGTAGCTTCGGCGCCGGCAACTCCCTTAGCTGTACCCGGGACTCAACCTCCCTTATTGGGTACTAGCTCTGTGGAGTCTACTGCTTCTTCCCACAGGGAGAAGAAGAAGCATAGAGACAGAGAGGGTCATAGTTCAAAAAGGCGGGCCGAGTCTCATCCCTCGGATCCGCCTGAAAAGATTCTGAAGTCCCCTGAGAGGGTCTCCGGATCCATGTCCTCTCGGCGCCATTCACCTTCCTTTTCTCCTGAGCCGGAGAAGGAGGATAGGTCTCCCTCGAGGTCTTCGAGGTGGCCCTCCCGGCCTGCCTCGACTACCTCCTCGCAGTCTATAAGGAGCATCTCCAAAGCAGACATGGATCGGATGATGCGAAGATTTCTACAGACCCAGATGCAAATGGGGATGCTTTTGCCTCCCCCCCCTTTGGGAGGGAGTGCAGCCCCCATTTTTGCCCCGATCGCTCCTTCTCCGACCTGTTTTCGGGTCTCGGAGTTGTCGGATCCAGGCCCTTTCGGATCCGGGGATACGTCGGCGCCGATAGAGATGGTGTCTTCGATGCCAACTATACCTTCGAGCTTGTCGGATCCAAGCTCTCGGGGCCGAGGGTTGAGCATCAGATCCAAGGGGGTGGTTGTGTCTTCGGCACCGATTGGGTCGGAGCCCACCACTACCTTGGGTCCGATTGCTTCGGCTCCGACCCCGATCCTATCCTCGGAGCCGAGGAGGTTACTTTCTCAGGCTGGTGACAGTGAATCTCCTTCGGCTTTTGAGGTAGTGGAGAGGGTACTGTTGAGGTCATCCAGGTCCCCAACTGGGCCTTCGGATCCACCCGTACCCCCACTGTATCAGGGTCTGTCTACAATCATCTGGACAGCCTGCCCAAAGCCTCCAGTTGGTTCCTAGGGAGGAACACCACCCTGTGGACGAGCCCTCTTCGGACAGTCCCGCCAAAGAGGCACCTCGGAAGCACCAGTGCAAAAGGAGGCACTTGGACTCCCCCGAGTCCATTACCACGGATACAGATTTGGGTGATACGGAGGGCTCCCCAAGGTCACCCCCTGAAGATGTCTCATTTGGAGACATCATGGAAATGTTGCGTATAAGAGGGGGGTGGTCTGCCCAAAAGCCCTCCCTGGACGAGTCTGTATTTCTGGAGGCCTTTGAGGCAGGCCTATCTACCTCCTGGGTGTCCCCCCCAGCCAACCCCTTGGTGGATTTAATTACCACCAGGGCTTGGAAGGAGCCCGACACCATGGAGCCTATCCCTAGACGCCCAGACAAGGTCCTCAGCCCTCCCTCTGAGAGACCTTCTTGGTCCAAAGGCGCGCCGGTTGATGCTATGTTGGTGGCGGCGGCCACTAAGAAAGAACTTGCCCAAGAAAGTTCTTCTGTCCATCCGCCGGACAAGGAGTCCTGTGCTTTGGACCATATTGGGAAGCGGATGTTTGCTTCAGCGACCTTTGCCATAAGGTCACTGAACTACATGGCACACACTATCAGGCTACAGCGTGACTTAATTAAAGAATACGCTGCAGCCCCTCCGGAGTCCATGTCGGTCCCAGACAAAAAAGTTTTTGAGACTCGAATGGCCACTCTAAAGTCCATATCAAATACATCTATGCGGCTTCTTTCCCATGCCATGGAAGGAGCCGCTAGAGCTAACGGAGCTGGAGTGGTCTTGCGACATCACTCCTGGCTCCGCCTTTGCGACTTCATGGATCCCTTTAAGGCGTCCTTCGCGAACGCCCCTTATGACGGTTCGGCCTTATTTGGCTCATCAGTTCGCCACGCTAGTCCAAAGCGAAAAGGATGGGAAGACGCTGTCGGCCGTTGGAGTCTGCTTCTCTAATCCCCAAAGATCCTTCTCCAGGAATCAGAGGGGGCAAAAGAAGCTGTGGTTCCATAAATCTCAGCAATCCCATCCTGCTGTGGACAACTCGTCCTCTAGAGGCAGAGGAGGACAAGGTGGACGCCGGCCCAGAGGCAGAGGGGGGCCGTGTAATTTCGGGTCTAGAGAACCTTTCTCAGACGGACCCGAGCAACAGCTCTGAGGGCTTGCCCGACTGTCCCTCTCTGGAGGCAGTCGGGGGGTGATTATTGGAGCACCTGTCAAACTGGGAGTCCATTACAAATGATCAATGGGTGTTCCGGATAATATCCAGAGGTTACACTATACCGTTCACACACACCCCCAACCCAAACGTCTCCCCGATGTTCCACCCCATCAAAGGGAGTCCACAGCTCAGGAAATTTCAGAGTTGCTAAGAAAAAGAGCCATCCAGCCCGTCCCCCCAGATCAGTCCGGGTTGGGTTATTACTCCAGGTTCTTCTTGGTGCCAAAGGAAACGGGGGACCTCAGACCCATTCTAGACCTCTCGTCCCTGAACCTGTTCATACCCAAGGAAAAGTTCCGGATGGTCACCCTCCAATCTATTCTCCCCCTTCTGCGGGAGAACGACTGGATGTAGTCGGACCTCAAAGATGCGTACTACCATATACTAATGGACAGACGATCCAGGAGGTTCCCCCGCTTCCGGCTAGGAGTCAGTCATTATCAGTTCAGGGTTCTTCCATTTGGCCTAACCTCAGCCCCCAAAGTGTTTACCAAAGTCATGGCAGTGGTTGCAGCCCACCTGAGACTCCAGGGCATTCAGGTATTCCCTGGACAACTGGCTCCTCACCGCCCCCAACAGGCATCTACTGGTTGTGGCGAGAGATTACGCCCTCTCTCTGTTCCGTCATTTGGGCATTTCAGTGAATCTGAAGAAATCCTGCCTGTGCCCCACTCAAGCCCTAGAATTCACAGGGGCCAGGTTGGATACTCGGATCTCCAAAGTGGTTCTGACATCGGTCAGGCTGAACAATTTGTCTCTCCAAGTCTAAGACATTCTTCGGAGCCCCGCTCCTCCAGCAGAATTAGTCCTGAGGGCGTTAGGGTCTATGTCAGCAGCGATCAGCCTTTCTCTTCATGCCAGTCTGCGAATGCGAGTGTTACAATGGACTCTCCAGGTCCAATGGTCACTATCGGTCCATCCCTTGGACATGCCGATTCCCCTGAGCAGGGCATGCAGGGACTCCCTCCTTTGGTGGTTACAGGCTCAGGAACTCAAGGAAGGGAGACCTTTTGTGATTCCCCCAGTCAAAGCCACGTTGACCACAGATGCTTCTTGCCTCGGGTGAGGCGGGCATTACGCGGGCAAGTCCGTCCAAGGCACGTGGACTTCTCTAGAGACTGCATTGCATATCAACGTCCTAGAGATGAGGGCAGTGCTTTTGGTGTTGTAAGCTCTCCATCACCTTCTTCCTCTGGGGACTATTGCAATCCAGACGGACAACATGTCCGTTGTCTGGTATATAAACAAACAGGGAGAGACCAGATCTTACCCCCTGTGTCGAGAAGCCATGAGAGTGTGGGAATGGGCGATTTCCACCAACTGCTTTCTGATAGCAACGCACATTCCGGGACGGTCCAACATATTAGCGGACAAGTTAAGTCAGTTATTTCTCAGCCCTTACGAGTGGTCTCTGAATCCTTTTGTCGCGAAGCAGATATTCCTCAAGTGGGGTCAACCTTGCTGTGACCTTTTTGCTTCTCCCCTAAACACAAAATGCAGCAATTACTTCGCGATAGTTCCCCCCAGTGGGGAATCCCCCAGGGACGCTCTGGTTCATGCTTGACCGCCCGGTCTCCTTTATGCGTATCCTCCTCTTCCTCTGATGATGAAATTCATCCAGAAAGCCTGTCGGTTGGGGAGCAGAGTGATTCTCATTGCCCCATTCTGGCCTCGACAAATCTGGTTCCCTTTTCTGCAGTCTCACAGTGTGGTTCCCCCATGGATTCTGGATCCCAGACCAGACCTAATCTCGCATCTGACAAGATGCCACACTCCGAACCTGGTCAACCTCAGGCTCACGGCCTGGTTGATCCAGTTCCGTTAATGGCTAGGACTCCCGGTATCTCATCCCCTGTTAAGGCCATTCTGGTGGCAGCTCATAAACCATCCACCAGAAAGCTCTACAGCAGTAAATGGAAACGCTTTTCCATCTGGGCAAAGGATAAGGAATTAGATCCCTTTACGGTTCCTATTCCCACTATCCTGGACTTCCTATCCCTTCTTTTTAGACAGGGAGCTAGTGCGTCCACCGTTAAGGTCCAGCTTGCAGCCATCTCTCATTATCAAGTGGAGGATGGCGTAGATTCTTTGGTGTCAGCAAAAATATGCAAGGCCTTCTTAAAAGGCGTGTTTCTCTTAAAGCCCCCTATTAATCCGGCAGTTCCTCCATGGGATCTTACCTTGATCTTACAAGCATTAACAAGACCACCTATCGAGCCGGCGGCCTCAGTGCCATTGAAATTCTTATTTTGGAAAACGGCCTTTTTGGTCGCTATTACTTCAGCCAAACGAGTCTCTGAATTACAAGCTCTATGCATTAAGCATCCATACCTTATTTTTCACAAGGATAGAGTGGCCCTCAGGACTAATCCTTCCTTTCTGCCTAAGGTAGCCACAGAGGCTAACATTAATCAGTCTATTAATCTTCCGGTTTTCTTCCCGAACTTCCAAAACAAGGGTGAATACACATTGCACAAATTGGATGTACACAGACAACTACATTTTTACTTGCATAGGACTAAAGATTTTCGCAAGTCAGACCAGTTGTTTGTCTCTTATGCTAAGTCAGCCATGGGCAAACCAATTTCTAAGGTGACAGTGGCAAATTGGATTTCTCAGTGTATTAAACAGGGATACACTTCATCTGGGAAGCCAGCTCCTGTTGGTGTGCATGCGCATTCTACTAGATCTGTGGCTACCTCGACGGCTTTTTGTCTAGAGTTCCGGTAGACGATATTTGTTCAGCAGCTACCTGGTCCTCTTCCCACACATTCATTTCTCATTACAAACTGGACATGATCTCCAGAAGCAGGGCTTCCTTTGGCTCCGCGGTGCTTCAGAATATCCTTCCGTAGAGACCACCCAGGGCCTTTAGGTAAGCTGGGGACTCTGTCCCACAGGTTGCAGATCAAATGAAGTAACTACTTCAGATAAAGAAGTTATGTACTCAGCATAACATTCCATCTGAGTAGATACTTCGTCTGCAACCGACCCCCCCCCTGCCATCCCCCGAACCTCAGTAAGGTATTATTCCTTTGGAGATTTTTTCTCCATCTTTAGCCTAAAGGGCAAAATAACCGATCTGAGGTAATGTGGTTGGTAGTAAGGGATTATGGGTAGGGGGGAGGAGCTAGGAGCTCGGATCTTGGAGCTTGGAAAGCTGCCGGTTCGGATCCGAGGTCGGATCCGACTACCCACAGGTTGCAGACAAATGAAGTATCTACTCAGATGGAACGTTATGGTGAGTACATAACTTCTTTTTTTAGCTGGTCTCTTACACAGAGTTTCGGGCTGTTCCTGGATTGCGAGGCTTGCATGGAGTCTTACATGCCTCTTACACTCCGTGCAAGCCTTCGTTAATCCTGCCCATTCTCTTTAATGCAAGATACCTAGACAAAATCCAACATAATGGCAGGGCAAAGGTCCAGAAATAGGGACTGATTTTAAATATTGCTCTTATAAACGTAGATTTTACCTGGAATAATAATTTTTTGTGTTAGGTGGATTTTTGATAGGAGATAAAGCCTGAACCTGAAATGTCTGTTATTATTTAATGACTTCAGTGCCCAGTGTCTTGCCAGAAAAAACTATTTTTATAAGGAACAGACCAAAACTATGAAGTGAAAATTTGGGCAGTTTTAGGTACAAGAGTCTCCCAAGATTTTAAGAGGGTCAGCACAGAAATACAAGGAAAAATCAGGAACATTTCTGTTTGTTTACTTTTGCAGATTGTACCTGATTTTTCTTGCATTTTGCTGTGTCCTGTTTGCATATGCCAATGGTACTTCAGCAAACAGTTTTTTTTTTTTTTTGGTATATGCTCAGTTTACAAGAGGCACGCTGCCAGGGCTGTCCAGTCAGCATGCATTTTATTGAATGGCAATGAGCTGTTATTGTATAATTACATATTTTTCATATTTAGAGGCAAGTCTCTGATGAGAGAAGCTGATTCACTGATGAAACTTAGTTTTTTAAGAAGAGAATGCCTTACTCATTATAGTAAATTCAGAAGCAGGTTTCATTTTTATACAACTATAACCTTTATATTTGCTGTTAATGATTTTTTTGTTTTAACTTCAGAGTTGAAATTTAATAAATAACTGTTTTCCCATACATTTAAGATATCATAATGTGCTACCATAGTATTGTTATGATTATTTTTCTGTTGCAAGATTATGTTGTAGGACATGCTTCATTTTTATTGATTTATCTATTTCACATATTGTGCTGTTGAATTAATATGAACATTTTTATAATATGATTTAATTACCATTACTTTGAAGGTTCTTTATCATCTAAGGGAAGTACACTTCAAAGCTCTTGACGGAGAAGACTTATTTTTTGATGGGAATGGTGATGTAATTCCCCAGTCAAACTTCATTAACTGGCAGTTAGCAGATGGGTCCATGAAAGCTGTAACTGTGGGACACTATAAACCATATTCTCAGCGTGGACATCATTTCTATGTTAATAATAGTGCCATCTTGTGGAATGGAGGACATACTGAGGTTTGATAGTTTTCATATTTTCATATAAAATGTAATCGTTTTCTAATCATTTAATTTGTGTGCTTGATCCTGTTAATTGAAGTATTGTGGACAGAAGCCTGGACAATAAAGAAACTACCATAATAAGCCAGGGAAATGTTTGGGAATATAGAAGAGGCAGAATCCTCTAGTCATCAGGCAGAAGACTACTAGAGGTTTCAAATGAGTGAAGATAAGCTTAAATGATTTTATTTTCTAAAATTTTAATGGAATTATAGAGGGTGGAAGCCTGGGTAATGAGGAATGTGCCACAGTAAGCCAGGGAAATGATTATGAATAGAAAGCAGTGAGAATATTCTAATCGACAGACACCAGGCTACCAGAGGTTTCAGATGAGTGAACATATATTTATAAAGTTTTACTTCCTAACAGTATCTCTCATTGGCAGAACCCCTGGCAGTTAGTACAGAATATTAATGCTCTGAGCTGTTAACTGTAGTCCTGGGTACAAGATTTGATTCCTTCCTTATCCATTTATCCCTTGTATGACTCTGAGGCCTATTAACTGGGCACTGCTCCTGTGTCACCATTGAAAAGGGACACTTGTTGCCATTGGGCTTACCCAGTTAACAAATAATGAAACAAAATAAATAAATAAATACATGCATACATACATACATACATACATGCATACATGCATACGTACATACAGAAATAAATATTTGTTCAACTGAAAATCGTTAACTTTACAGTCAGGCAGTATAAGGAGAGGACACTGCATCTTGGAAGTTAAAATAAGACCAGAAAAGGCATAACTTTCTTAAAGTCCAATGGTAGAAGATGGTTCTTAATATTGATGTTACTACTTAGGTAATAACAGGTGGATGTGACTTCAGCTGACACCTTGTCCCTTCATGTCAGTGAGTCATGAAGCATCTAACTGACATCTCTAACCTTTGTCAGAACTTCCAGGCAATTATGCCTGTAGAAAATCTGATGGAATCATCTCACTGACATCTAACACCTGAGTTATGACTTCCATATAGTTACAACTATAGTAAGTCAGTGGGTTTATGCTAGGAGTATTACTAGCATATTACTACCATCTCACACTTGAGTTATAACTTCCAAGCAGTAACACCTGTAGATAATCATAGGGTTGATGCCAGGAATATTAGAAATATCCCACTGAGATCCCCCACATTAGTTACTACTTCCAAGTAAATACACCAGTAGATAATCATAGAGTTAATGCTAGGAGTATTAGAAATATCTCACAGAGATCTCCCACATTAGGTACTACTTCCAAGTAACTACACCAGTAAATCATCAAGTAGCTTTATGCAAGAAGAATTGTAAGCATCTCACACTTTAGGTGCAACTTCCAGGCAATTACACCATAGTTAATCAATGGGTTAATGTCAAGAGTATGACAAGCATATCACTGAGATCTCCTACTTTAATTACTTCAAACTAATTACCAAGAAGACAATTGAGGGTAAATGTTAGGGGTACTACAAGCAATTCTCTCCTTAGTTACATCTTCCAAGTAATTTCAGTGTGGATATTTAGGGGGCTAATGCTAGTAGTGTTACAAGCATCTCAGTGAGGTCTGATAGGTTCATAGTTTTCTATGTATATACTAGGCTAATGAACACTGAAGTCTTTATAACCCTAGCCAATCATCACAGTTGTATCCCACAAGTTTATATGCTGGCCTTTGTAAGTGTGGCAAAACCTCCAAAATGTATCCCTCAAGTATATGTGTCTTAGAAGATATTTTAAGGGGTATATTTAAGCTAGGGCAAGATTTACAAGATGTCTCTGTCCATTAGAGAGCTAGGTGATAGAACTGGGGTATATTTCTGATTTCCCATCCACTGGTCAAGGTTTCTCTTGAACAGGGTTACAGAAGAGCTCTCCTCTACATGGATGGGAAGCCAGTTCCAGAGAAGGGGAATTCTCTGAGACACATACCTGTTCCTCTAACATGTCCTATTTTTGTTGCAAGCAAAATTTACATCCCTAGATCAAGTAATTCTGATGCTATTCATTTTACAGTTATGTAAAAGAGCTTTGAGGCAATCTGAATAGGACATATTGTTTAAACCCTCAATTCCTTTTGTGAGGACCCTCTGTGGATGTTCCAGTTCTTGAATATGATGCTCAGGTACATACGAAAGGGACCGTTGTACTCAAAGATGAGCCTGATGAGGGCCAGATACAGTAGAACAATGACTTCCTTAGACATAGGTGCCATGCTCTTTCTTACATGTTGAGCAACATAGAACAATTTCTTTACTAACTTAGACACATGTAGGTCAAAAGCAATGTTACTATCTACATGCATAGCCAAATTCCTGACTGCTGGTTTGATTCTTAGGTGTGTGCTGTCGAGGTAATTTCCTAGAGTGGCTGACTTCCTAAAGGGTACAATTATACATCTCTTGGCATTGAATTTAAGCCATGTTTTTGGAACCACCCATTTGTCTGTGTTAGTTCTTCCTTTAGGATGTTAGTGTCTTGAGGGGATTCTATGATTGCTCCATGTTTGTAGTTATGTGCATATTTGGTCGGACAGAAGCCCTTGACATTGGCCTTGAGTTCCGAGAAGCATACAGATAGGAGCCAACCCAGCACAGGGTCCTAAGGGCCTCCCACTAGTGACTGGCTTCTCTGTGGAAGCGCCCTCCCCTATCCTAACTTCCTAGGTCCTGTCAGAGATCCAGCTGGCTATCCAGCATATAACATAGTGGTTTATGCCTATATCTATGAGTTTGTTTGCAATGCTGCCATGAAGTATTGTATTAAGCACCTTGACCAGGTCAAGGTAGACAGCATGCACCATTTTGTCATAATCTATTGCCTTGATAACCTTCTCATAGAAGTCCACCAAGTTGAGTAGGCATGATCTACTCTTCATGAAACTAAACTGAGTTGGATCCAGTGCTTGCAGGTTTTCTGTGTCTTTATTAATCATTCCATAATAATTTCCTGCATGGCTTTGCATTTGAGTCATATGGGTCTGTAGTTCCTGAATCCATTAATGGATCACCCATGTGTAGGGTAATAACTGTTGCCATTCTCCATTTGCATGGCACAAAGCCTGTCTAGAGACTGTGGTTAAACAGTGAATCCAGTGTTCCAGGCTATTTGTGAGGCATCCACAGTTATTACCAGGAGCCCATCAATGTAGTGTTTTTAGCTTTAGATGGCAAATCTAGGACCTGCTTCCTAGTGACAGTAGGAGGTATGTTTGATGGTATTTCCTGGGAGGTGGCCAAGGGAGAGAGAGGGTTACAATTCGAGCAGAATTTGTCAGCCCAGCAGATTTTGTATATTTTCCCACTCTGTGTAAATGGCTCAATTCATGATCAGTTCTGCACATTACTGTGTGCTTCCTTTGAGGTTTTGGACACAGATAAAGAAGGTCTTGTGGCTGTCTTTTGCTTGGGAGGCCATCTTTACCCCAAATTTGTCTTTAGTAGACTTAATTTACCCAGTTAACTCTTTGTTTAGTTTGATGAGAGTACTTTTTATCATGGTGTGTGTAGCACGTCTTAATTTTGGCTATGAATACTTTGTATTTGTTGTACAACCTGTTTATGTCTGTATTCCACCAGGGAAGTTTGGTTTTTGAGTTAGTTCTGGGTTTATTTCTGCTGGGCACAGCTGTCTGTGCATTTATTGACATGATTATACCGGAGTTCTGTGAACAATTCCACATAGGCAGCTGTGTTCTCATAGTTTGGAAGGTCTTGAAATTGACAGGTTATTTTTTAGTAGTATGAAGTTGGCCGTAGAATAGTTCCTAAATGTTATTGGGTTAGCCAGAGTCATGGAAATGAATTTTGTTATGAAGGAGACAGCTTTGTTGTCTGACCTTACCACAAAGGATGCTGCACAGGGGTGGACAGTGTTATCCCATGTTTTGTAGTTGTTGAGTTGAGTATGTTTGCACCCCTACTGTTATATGGACTATCTGATCCAAGATGAGTTTGTTTATAAAATCCAGGAATCTCTGAGTTGATAACATTGGGGTCATGTCAATATCCCATAAATATGGTGTAGGTTGAATGTTGAGTGCTTCCTTTAAGACCAAATATAAGGTATGAGTTTCTTGAGTCATAAGGGGTGACCTGTAGCTTGCAAGGATATGAAATGAGACTTTGTCTCTGGAAATCTGGACATAGAGAAGCTTGACTGTCATCCTGTTTTTTTATAGAGATTGAAATAACTCCACCTTTTGTCCCTGCCCATACAGTAGCCAGTCTAACTTTGTGGAAGACATTTTAGCCCTGCACTGCTGGGGTGATCCCCATGGCTTTAAACCACGTTTCAGTAATTGCAGAAAGGTCCACATTCTCCACGGTGTGGAGATCCTGGAAAGCCTGGACTTTCTTGTTTGCTATATTGGAAAGTTTGTCAGTTTGGCATACACTAAAAAGGCACTATGGGGGAGGACAATGTGTTAGTCAATTTTCAAAAGCTTAGAGGGGACAGGTGTAAGACCATCCCTGGCAAAGCAATGTGGTATTTTGACCATATCTTTCCATGCTAACAAATATTGTAACCCCTTTGGAATGACACCAGAAATGTAGCCAATTATTGAAGTCAGTCATGTTGTTTTCATAATATGGCATAATCATTAGTGAAGGTAGACTGCTTCTCACTGCTAGGCACATACCAGCCTGGAGCACATAGTCTGAGAGCTCTATAATGTTTCTCTTTATATAGTCCAATGAGGTACTTCTGAGGTGATTTACACCTACTTGGACTATGACTCAGTCATACTGGTACTTGTGGTGTAATGTCTGGAGTGCATGGGTGATTTGGCAGATTTTGGCCAGTGATAGACAACAGACTGTGATTTTTCTCCTTATTTGGCCTGGTGAGCAGGACATCTGTATATCTCACAATGCAGTCTCCTATGACTATAATATTTAATACTAGATTGTCTTGCCTTATGACTTTATAGTTGAGGCTCCAAAGGATATGGCTCTATATGTTGTGTTGGGTGTTGTTTAGTGGAGTGCTTTTGGAGTTGCTGAGGATTCTTTTTGTTGGACGAATATCTAGGTCTTTGAGGTTTAGTTAGGTTGCTTTTAAGGGCCTCAGCATATGCTGGCCTATGTGTAGGGTCAGTACTATATGAGGTGGGTGTAATGCTTACTTTACTGACAATCTGATTCATATTTTGAATTGTTTTGTGTGAGAATCTAGCTTCCATTGACATTGTGTAATTACATTACTCACATACTGTATCCGTTTTTCTAATGGTTAGTTGGTTGTCAGTGAAGGTGAGAACATTCCTACATTGTCTCAAGATGCCCATATCTACCAAGCTGGCAGTGGAGAAATTGGGAAAGTGCTCATCCTTGGTGTCTGTTTTTTTTAAATGAACTACAAAGTGGTATGTTTGACTGAATTCATGCAGCAGTGCTCTTCAGCCTGAAACAAGTTACTGTTTGATAGGCTAATAGGTTCTAAGATATATACCAAGCTAATGACCACCAGGGCTTTTATAAGCCTAACCAGGCAACCTAACCCAGTTGTACCCCTATGTATCATGGATGTTTATTCTGGAGGAGGCATGTTAGCAAGTTTCCAAAGGTTATGTGGGGAGAGGGTATGTTAGCTTGGGCATAGTTACTGTTTGCCTCTGTCTCTCAGAGACATGGGGTCCAGACTCATGGTGAATTTCTAATTTCCCATCCATTGTTCAAGGATATATTTAAATGAGGTTAGGGATGGACTTTGCTTCAGATGGATGGGAAGCCTGTTCCAAATCACAAGGAAGCCATCAGATACATACCTATCTCAAAAACATGTCCTATATATGTCATAAGGGAAATTAAATCCTTAGATGTAGTAGTTCTGATGGTGTTAGTTTTGAGGATGTGCAAAAGGTCTGTCAGACCTGGATACAAGGATGCCTTGCATGCCAGGTAGAGATCATCTTTCTGTAACCTGTAGGAGAATGAGTAAGGAGATAAGGATTTAAGGTGATTCATATAGGATAATTTATTTATATCCTGGATTCTTCTGGTAAGAAACCCTTGTGGGCATTCCAAAAGTTGTGTATGTCTGGTCAGGTGCATGCTGACCGGGGTACTATACTCAATGATGTGCCTGATAATAGGCGAATAAAGTAGCACTATGACTTCCATGGAACTGGTTGTCATGCCCTTACGTACAAGTTGGGGGGCATAAAATGATAACCTTGTCCACATGTTGGCTACAGCCCAGATTACTTTCTACATATCTTCCCAGATCCTGGATTAACAGGTTAACTCTTTGGGGTGTCTTATAATTAGAGTAATTAGGCTGGGTGTCTTTTTTCCCAAAGGACACTATAATGCATTGCTTGGCTTTGAGTTTGATTTTGTGATTTTGGCACCAGTCATTTGTCTTTGTTAGACCCTATTGTAAGATGTTTTTAGGTTCATAGATGATTACTGGGCTATTGACCTGAAGGTCTATATAAGCGTAGCTGTGTGTACCCAATATAATACTAGAGAAACCCAGTATAAAGGATCTTGCCTAAACTCAAGATCTTAGCAGCAACTGCTCATATCTAGGAGGGTCATAGATGAAATACTCAGCAGGAATTTATGGTTTCCCATCCAATCATCCAGGCTACACTTAAACAGGGTCATAGAGGGGCTTTGTTTGATGTGAACTGGTAGCCTATTCCAGAGGAATGGCAACCTCTGAGAGACATATCTGTCTCTCCCACAGATCCTACTTATGTCACAGGCTAGGTTAAGGTCATTGGAGTGGATGACCCATGTTCCTTTTAACTTGTGGATGTGCAGCATTTTCTTTAGGTTTGGATCCAAGATTGCTCTGTAGGCCAGGCACAAGTCTCCTCTAAGTAGTCTGTAAGCCACTGATTACAGTGACAGTGACTTCAGTCTGTAAGTGTATGATATGTGCTGAAGATACTGAATTTTCTTGGTTAGAAATCTCAGATTTCTCAAGTTGCTGCAGGTGCCAGCATGGTACATACCAAAGGGAGCACTGTACTCAATTATTGGCCTGATGAAGGTCGAGTACAGGGATGTTATGGCCTGTTTCGTTCTTGAGGCAATGCCTCTTGTAATGAGGTGTGTGACGTAGAATGCCTTCCTTACCACAGTAGACATATGGTGGTCAAAGTTTAGGATACAGTCAACTTGCATTACCAAGTTTTTCAGTACTGAGTTGTTACTTAAGGTGTTTATTTATTTTTATTTTATTTTCCATTTGTTTACTGAGTTAGTCCGACTGGATACAAGGTGACTGTTTTCAGTGGAGGCACAGGGAGAAAAGCTCCCGATACATAGTAAAAAATTATAAAAAATAATAAAAATAATAAAAAATTATATAAACATAGGTATTTTGTGCAAATAGCATAGAACATATAAAAGGAGTAATATCAGAGTTTTACTAATGATGCAGCATACAGTGGTTAGAATATTGAGAAACAATTTAAACAAGATATTATACAAGAAATATACAATTGCTTGAACATAAATTCAAAAATCAGTTTCCATAGACAAACAGAGTCATAAACTAAAAATCATAACTATGAAGGTGGCCTAAATGTGGCTGGTGTTATTATTTATATGATAGTCTGCAGGGATATTGTTTTTACAGACAGGGATGATAATGGGCCAGTGTATTGGTGCTTGAGTAGTTTTCCCAGTTGATGGAGGGGTAGTTGAAGTCCCTAGTATGAGAGTGTTGGGTTGGACCTTGATAGATTCCAGGGTGCTTAGGAATGTGTAATGAGAGTCTAGGGACATGGTTGGGGACCTATAGCAGGCTGTGACCTGGATTGCAGTCTTACCCAATGTTAGTTGTACCTGAAGTATCTCAGATGTATTATGCTGGGCTACTAGTCTGGAGGTGTGCATATCCTTTATGAATATGGAGACACCACTGCCTTTGGAGCTTTGGTCCATGTTTTGGGGCAGAAAGGTATGGAATGAGTTATAGCCTGGTAGAGCAGGTGCGCTTTCTGCCAATTTAAACCAGATCTCCATTACAGCACAAATGTTGATGTTCTCCATTTTGAGGATTGCTTTGAGCGAGTGCATCTTGACATTTAGACTTCTAGCACTGAGCAAGCATGACCCTCAGAATGCATTTATTTATTGCTGTTATGGTGGTAATTTGTTCTTTGGAACACCACCTAAAAAAGGCACTATACGGGTGGCAAGAGCCTTAGCCAGTACCCGGAAACCCAGGGGTGACAGATGCAGGCCATCTCTGGCAAAGCATCGAGGTCGGTCAGTCATGTCATCCCAAGCAGACAGATACTGGATCCCCTTAGAATGACACTAGAAACTTAGCCAATTGTTGAAGTCAATCATTTTGTGTTTGTACTGCTGTATCATTCTGGGTGATTATAGGATACTGATCAGAGCTAGGATCATACTTGTCTGGGCCATATAATCCGAGAGCTCCACCATGTCTCTTTTCATGTAGTCCAGGGAGGCGTGTCTCAGGTCATTCACACCCACATGGGCAATGACAGAGTCATACTTGTACTTGTGGAGTGACCTGAGTGCATGTGTTATGTGTCGGATTCTGGCAACTGATAGACAGCTGACTGTTACCTTCTCCTTATTCAACCTAGTGAGTGGGACATCCATGTGCCTCACTATTGAGTCACCTATGATTAGTGTATTGGGCAAGGTGTTTAGCCTTAGGGGCTTAGGTTGAGGGGTACACCGTGGAGGTGAACTATGTGTCCTGTGGTTTGTGCTGTGTTGTGGTGGTCAAGTGTTTTTCTGTCTTGGAGGTCTCTGCCGTTTGGGTAAATTTCTATTGAGTGCCTCCGCAAAGGTGGGTGTGTGGTTTGTGTTTTTATGTGAGAGCTGTGATAGTGGGTGTTCTTGAAGGCTATGTGCTCCATGTGGTGTGCTGCAGGTGTTGACTTTCTCCTCCTGACCAGCTAGTCCGGTCTTGGCTGGAGAGTGCATAGCTTCCAATTTGGTGATATAAGTGCATCTGTCACAAGTCTGAGTGTTGGGAGGTAAGAGGAAGGGGTTGTCTGTTTACATGAGGCAGTTGCTACACTGCCTCAGACTGCCCAAGTGCACCAGGTTAATAGGAGAAAGCACAGGTAACTGCCCTTTAATCATGCCAGAAGGGTGGTCATAACTACTAAGTACTGGAGCTATTTCCATGAAGAATGACTAGTGCTGATGACTCTTACATGTGCTATAATAATTACTACAAAAACCTGTTGAAGTGCAAAACGATTAGGCTATTTGAAGAGCAAGAGAGAAAGAACTAGCAAGATCTAAGGGAAAAACTGAAGATTAGACTTTCTGGCACCAGTAATAGTTTACGTCAACTCGGCGCCGCTGAGTGGAACTTAAACAAGTGCAAACTCGGGCTTTTAAACCAGAAAGTCGAAAGGCATTGAAAAACTGCCCAAATGTTCAATAAATGACATTTTCTGGGCTAGGAACAACTCCTCTTGTAGTAGATAGGCTACCTAGTGCTTACCACACCCACTGGTAGGCTAGAAGGCTTCCCTCCAACACAGAAAGGCTTGGGGGATGAGAAGCTTATAAACAGTCCTGGATACAGCAAATCTGTATCAGGACTATACTAGTTACAGGAACGGCGGGAAACAAGTCCAAACACGGACTTTTAAACCAGAAAGTTTAAGGGTATGCAAAAACTGCCCAAACAGCCACTAAACTACAATTTCTGGGCCACAAACCACCCCTCTTGTGATAGATAGGCTACCTAGTGCTTACCACTCCCACTGATAAGCTAGAAGGCGTCCCTCCCACACAGAAAGGCTTTGGGGGGGCTCAGAAACTTACAAACAGTCCTGGATACAGCAAATCTGCATCTGGACTAGACTAGTTACAGGAAAAGTCAGAAACAAGGTTAGAATTTTTTTTTTTTTTTTTTTTTTTTTTCTTTATAGAAAAGCAGCTAAAACATCAGCAAAACAATTTAAATGCAGTGCAAGTTAGCACACTTGAGTGTGTAGCAATATTAAAGCAAATACAGTTTAAATAAATGCAATTAAATTAAAAAATGACTAAAAATATGCAGAAAGCAGTAAATTAGGAAAGAATCAAAATGGAAGCACTTAGACTATCAGAAAACAATGCCAGCAAATATATAAATAATTCAGTCAAGCAAAAATTAAGACAGTGCAGAACTGTGAACAGTTAAAAAGTGCCAAAAAATATACTTATCAGCTCTATATTTCTGGATTGTTTGAGAAGCACACTCAGTCAGAACACAAGGAGATTCTAGCAATGGTAGATTCTAGCAAAGTGTTTTTTTTCCCATACACTATCCCATCACACAAACTTTAGCGACTAACAAGGAAGATACTAAAACACTACAATGGACAGTTTATCCTGACGGAGCAGTTGTATCATGTTGCAGCAAGGCTTGTGCATGCTTAAACAACATGTGCACACACACACACACACACACACACACACACACACACACACACACACACACACACACACACACACACACACACACACACACACATACACACACACACACACACACACACGAACCTAATCTATCTAGCAATCTATCCAGGTTCAGAGAGTGTAGACAAAACAATAGGGTTCCACCCCCGGCAAAACCACTTTATTGTCTTTTCTGGTTACTTGCAAGTTACATTTTTCCTCAGTTATTTGAAAGAAAGAAAGAAAGAAAAAGGAAAATAAATAAAAGAGAAAAAGAAATAAAATCAACTGGGCAGAAAGATAGGTCATTCTGCAGTGAAGCAGTTCTTTCTTTATTATTGATTCTTACTTAATTCACTGTGTAAGAACCTCAGTTTTTCTAAAGCATGAATCAGATATACTGCTTTTGGAGAAATTTTGATTTAATAGCACCTCAATAAAGAGCTTCCTCCTTTATATACCCCAGCATATTTCTGCAAAGTATCATTAGGTAGAAGAAAAGTAAAAATTGCCACTGATACTGCACTGGGGTCACAAATAAATAGTGATACAATTAAAAATCAAATAATCTGTTAACTTCTGGTGAATAACACTGAAAGAAATGTTGTTAAAAGAGGATTACAAAAAGACGACGACTTAAGTGTCAGAATCTCAAACTGAATGCATGTATTTTCTGTTTTCTTGCACACAAGGATGCAAAATGTGATAAACTGGCTTTAGTTTATACATAGAATATGCCAACAATGTACATGCAGATTCATCTGCAGCATCTGAATGTTTCATTGCTTTAAATGTAAGTACTAATAAAGTACTGCATTCTGCTCTTGGGGATTGGTAGTTGGATAATGGTTAAGGTATTTACCTCAAAGACATGGGGGATGCAGATTGATTATCAGCTTTGAAATTTGCTTAGTCTTAAAATGGCATACAAGAGAATACAGCCTAGTACTAGCCTATGAACCTATGCTCTAATGTATAGTTTAAAAGCAATTTGTTGCTTTGAATCATCATTGCTCTCAGTATTGCCTGTCTGCTATGCACTACAGATGGCTTAGACATTTCTACTATGTCTACAAACTTATTTTTTCTTCCCTCTTAAGAATCAATGTATAACACAAACTTGTTTCTCTTATACCGTTGTGAAATAACTCTAACCTTCAAATAGGTATCCACCCTAGCACTAAAAGCTTTACTTCCAACCATTTTAGGTTGAACAAGATTTTTTACACATTTATGATGTTTGTAGCTCCAGGTAATGAAACACCAAACATGTTTATTTTTATCATTATAAATAACATTTTTTTAATGAACAACATTGCTGTTCATACTTTTTTGACCATTAATAAATATTTATAAAATATTGGCTTCTGATTTTATCTTCCAGTAAAAAACTCATGATCTATGATATTTCACAGCTGGTAGGAGTAAATGAGTTCAGTAAGTAAATTTTTTTGCCTTATTTGTATTTAATAGGATTTAGTGTAGAAATTTTAATTTAACTCAGATAACACAACAGGATAGAGCAATGGACACCCAAAATTAAGGAGAAACCAGTGGAGCAGGAAGCATCTAATTGGATGACATACGAAGATACTTTGGAGCCTCCCATAGGAAACCAGTACAAACGTTCATTTGGAGCTAGACAGCAAGGGGAAGAACAGGAAACTATGGCAACTCTGTCACACTCAGTGCTGCAGAGTGATAGGCCAGTGAGTTCCCATATGAAAGACAAACGGATGACACAGGGTGAAACTGAAGAGAACATGGCACAGAAGGAAGATCTGGAACTTTCTATAGAATGCCACAGGAAATGGCAAATGAAGAATGTGCCCTCAGTTTAGAAGAAAATGATCTGAGAGAAGAGTTACTTGAGTTAATAGAGATGGCTAGACGGGTCTACTTGATATATAGTTAACATTTCACAATGTCGAAATTCATATTGCCAAGACCATATGATCGACATTTGAAATGTCGACCATACAAGTAGACCCATGAAAAACAAAAACAAACTTACCTAAATGCTGCTAGCAGGGGGACTTTAGGCACCCCCCCCCCCGGAACTTAAATATACCAACTCCATGATCGCACTACAGTGCGGAAGTGGAAATCTTTCCATTCCACACTGTAGAGAGATGCCGGTTCCCCATAGTCGACATTTCAAATGTCGATCATATGGTCTCGGCCATATGAATGTCGACATTTTGAAATGTCGACCATTTGAAGGGGACCTGGCTAGACATATTGAGATCAATGAAAGAAACAGACTGCAGAAGTTCAATAAAACCCAATAGTTAGAAGTTTGATAAAACAAATGAACACAGTAATTAGGGCGGTCCATATAGATTTATGCGATATAACAGAAGTAAATAGGATACATTGCTGTGCAGCCAAATTAATAACAGATAAAGTCCTACCACAAGAACACAGGATCGAAAGAGAAAGGACGGGGAGAATTCGAATGCCATCATGGAAGTATCAAATAGAGAAAACTGTAAAGCAATTAAGACAGGAAGCTTCACTGTTAGAAGAGTATAGAAGAGGGAACAGATTCCAGCTACAAATTTTTCCTTAGTAGCACTTTTGTGATCACCTAGTAGTTCTCATATTAGACCTTCCACCTTTTACCCTTTAGCTTTCTCTGGCCTATCTCCCTCAGATTCTGACAAATATTGATGGACAATTTCTTACAGTTTCTCCTGCCAGTCTGATTGATATGGGCATCCTGAAACAGTGTAGGAACTGCCTCATGTACGCGGGCAACCCTCTATTTCTACCACCTAGGAACACAATTTGTGAGAGATGCAGTTATATTAAGAACCTAGAGTCAATGGTCTCTCCCTTCCAAGCCAGTATATCTGACACTGAAAAGGTGGTCAACACAAACACCGTACCTCAAGCACCAGTCACACCTACACAGCACACACCCACATATGTGAAAATCCTCAACAAAACCATACTCAAACAAAAGAGACCTCCAAGGCAAAAACACATATGAACTCCACAGCCCACCACACCACACAGAGTCCACACACCTTTGTCTCACAGCCACTAAGGCCTAACCTTAAGCCCAGCATATTAGTCACAGGAAACTCCATTGTGAGCCACACAGATGTGCCACTCACCAGGCTGGATAAGGAGAAAGTCACGGTTAGTTGTTGTCAGGTGGCAGAATCCGCAATATCACACATGCACTCAGGTCTCTCAACAACAGGTACTGTTATGACTCTGTCATAGTCCATGTTGGCGTGAATGACTTGAGACATACCTCCCCAGACTATATGAAGAGAGACATGATCAAGCTCGCTGAATATGTGTCCAAGGCAGGTATGCCCCTAGCCTTAAGCAGCATTCTACCGTCATCCAGAGTGATGCCTCAATGCAAACAGAAAATTAGTGACTTTACCAATTGGCTTAGTTTCTGGTGTCATTCCAAATAGTTCCAGTACCTGACTGCCTGGGAAGACATGATCGACAGACCACAATGCTTTGCCAGAAATGGCCTGCATCTGTCTCTCTTGGGCTTCAGGCTTCTGGGAAAGGATTTTGCCTCCCCCATAGCACTTTTTTTTTTAGGCAGTGCCATGAGATCAAAACTACCAACAAGAAAATTTCATCAAAATGCAAATTAAAGGTCATGCTGCTAAACACTAAGAGTCTAAACATGAAACTGCACTCAGTTCAAGCATTCTTAATGCTGAAAGATGCTGACATCTGTGCAGTCACAGAAATCTGGTTCAAAGCTGTGGAGAGCACCCCAGCCATACCAGGTTACTCATCCTGTCAAACATTCAGACCCCAAACCATGGGCAGCAGAGCAAAAGGAGGTGGAGTTTCAACATATATGAAAGACATACACACCTCCAGGCTGGTCAAACAGTCGGACGCACTGGAGACACTCCAGGTGCAGTTAACCATTGACAAGACCCCTATTCAAATCATAGCTAGCTACAGGCCCCCAAATTTGACTCAAGATGCCTACTCACCCTATCTGGACCTTTTCAAATCTATCAAGATTCAAACATTTACCCTGCTCTTGGGTGACTTTAGCTATCCAGCCATAGATTGGAAGAACTACTTATGCCAAAACACAAATTCCCAGAGATTCCTTGATTTTGTCAATGCAAATGCCTTGGACCAGCTAGTCAACACCCCCACAAGAGGTGGTAATATCTTAGACTTAGTGTTAACCATCTTGAGTAACCACTGCAGCATCCTTACAGTATCATCTTCCCTAGTAAGATCCAAACACAAAACGGTCATTTTTGAAGTCAGCATATCCCCACACCCCCCACCAGCTAGAGTCAAACAAAAAAACTTCTCCAAAACTAATTACAACCTACTGAAGGAAGGTATAAACAGCTTCACAGCCCCTTCCCCCTCCGTAGGAACTGGCACAAATATCCAAACCTACACCAAAGTACTATATGAGCATTTATATAACTGCATGGAATCAGGAATACTCGACAGGACAAAATCCTCCTCAAGGAATAGTAAACCTGTGTGGTGAACATCTACAATAAATAAACTCTATAATAAAAGGAAAAAGTTGCTCTCCATGACCAAGAAGGCACAGATGCCTAATTGGAAACAGTCTCTCCTTAGCTTGAACAAACAAATAAGAGCAGTAATGAAATCCTCCAAAGCAAACTTTGAGTCCAAACTACCCACATCTACTAAAAATCATAAGGCTTTCTTCACACATGTCTGCAATCTCAAAGGAAGCACTCAGATCTACTCAGTACTGCTGATCAAGGACATCACACACACAAATGCCTTAGATATAGCCAGCCTGCTGGCAGACAAGTTCAGTGAAAACTTCACCCCTCTATTTCCCCCTGTCAGTAAATCAAGACATCCCCAGCACCTGTCCCCTCCTGTTATCTCTAGGGAGCAAGTCATCACTGTCTTCTCAAAGGCAAAAATACAGCCTTAATGGGACCCGATAACATCTGAGGTTGCAACCTGCATGAACTCAGGCAGGAACTTGCAGCACCATTAGGCACCCTATTCAACCAAATCCCGAGTACCGGCTTCGTCCCAGCCAAGTGGAGGACAGCCACTGTTATCCCTTTGCACAAAGGTGAGGCATCCACCAATCCAGGAAATTATAGCCCTATTGACCTAACTAGCCTGATTTGCAAGACCATGGAACAGATTATCATGGACCTCATTAACAAAGACATTATACTCAGTCCCACACAGTTTGGTTTCATCAAGGGGAGGTCATACCTGTTAATTTGGTCAACTTCTTTGAGACAGTCACCAAAGCATGGACAAGGGGAAGACAGTAAACACCACCTACCTTGACCACGTCAAAGCCTTTGATACTATTCGCCACATGGGTATAATAGATAAACTGTCACAACTAGGCATCAATCCATATGTTACCAGATGAGTAACAAACTTGCTCACTGATGGAATCCACCTAGTCAAAATAGGGGAAGCCACCTCAAGCAGTAGACTCGTATTTAGCGGAGTACCCAAGGGATCGTTCTTGGGGTATATGTTGTTTGGGATATACAGTGGATATAAAAAGTGCACACACTCCTGTTAAAATGCCAGTTTTTTTTGTGATATAAAAGAATGAGACCACAATAAATCATTTCAAAACTATTCCCACCTTTAATGTGACCGATAACCTGTACAATTCAATTGAAAAACAAACAAATCTGTTAGAGGAAGAAAAATAAACAATAAAAAACATATGATACACTGGTTGCATAAGTGTGCACACCTTTATACTAATACTTTGTTGTGTGTGCACACCCTTAAACTAATACATTGTTGAAGCACCTGTTGATTTAATTGCAAAATTCAGTCTTCTTGGGTAGGAGTCTATCAGCATGGCACATCTTGACTTGGCAATGAGCACCTCATTATCCCTTTTTAAGTGCAACCTGGATAACTGGCTGGGGAACAGAAGATACACTCCTAGGATTCCAGCTGTGCCCCTGTTGGACAGGGTCATTGGGTGCTGAGTTGGTGGAACATGGGCTAAATTCTTGGCTATGCTTGCAAGGGCCTTAGGGCCAATAGCTTAGCAACTTCCTATGATCCTAAGATTCTATGAGCAAAAATACTCAGAAAGATAGACGTGATAAAAGCAATGTGCAGTATTATAATGGATCAAGATTTATCATGCACTATCACAAATAATAAACTAAAAATATCAGCACAGGCAGAAAAACTTAGACACAGATAAATATAAAGGAAAAGCACAAAATAAGCAATTTATTGATGACACAAAAAAGTTTTGTAAAGAATTAAGAAACAAGGTAAAAGGAATGGAAAGACCACCAAAAAAAGAAGAAATAGATACATTTTGGAGAAGCATTTATGAAGATCCTGTGGAACATAACAAAGATGCTAAATGGATAGAAGAAGTAAAAGAATGATTAAGAAGTTCAAATGTACAGTATATGAAATGGATGAAGTAATGGCCAGAGAGATTGAAACAAAGTTAAGAAAAACCTATAACTGGAAAACCCAAGGCCCAGATGCAGTACCTAACTTCTGGCTAAAAGTATTAACATCTTTACACAAAGGTTTAGCATACCCCGAACATACAACAGTCTGGCTTACAACAGGAAAAGCAATACTCCTACTTAAGAGTGAACCTGCAAGCTAGCCTACACATTATAGACCAATAGCTTGCCTTCCAAGAACATATAAACTATACACTGGAATTGATGCTGACAGAGTTTATAGTCATTTAGAAGAAAACTCAATTATGCCAATAGAACAAAAGTGGAATAAAAGAAAGGCATATAGAACAAAGGATCATTTGTTGTTAAATATAGTCATAGTAGAGAACTGTAAAAAGGGAAAGAATCTAAGTATGGCATGGATAGACACAAAAAACATTTGACAGTATCGTACATTCATGGATAAAAGAGTGCTTAAAAATGTGTAAGATACACCCTACACTGATAAACGACATCACAGCGACCATGAAACAGTGGAAAACCACTTTGCAGTTAAGGCATGATAAAGGACAAGTTATTATTTCAGGGATAAAAATCCATAGGGGTATATTTCAGAGTGACTTTCTGTCACCACTGCTCTTTTGCCTTGCCCTTAACCCATTAAGCTGTCTGCTTAACAGATTAGGTCATGGCTATAATCTGGCTCCCAGAAAGCAACAAAGTATAATGACTTCTAATCTTCTCTTTGTCAATGATATAAAACTGTACAGCTTATCAGATGAGGAACTGAAAGCACAACTGCAAGTAGTCACAATTTTTTCAGATGCTATAAGAATGTGCAAAAGGAACCTTTAATGCAGAAAAGTTGCAGCACCAAGAAAACATCAGTTTGGGACATAAATGTCATATAAATGAAATTGAGAAAAAGGGAGTATATAAATATTTGGGACTTGATGAAGGATCAACAATAAAACATGAACAAATGCTAATAAAACTCAGGAAGGAATATTTCAGAAGACTTAAATTAATCCTGTAAACAATGTTGACATCTAGGAACAAGGTGCAGGCTATAAACCAATTTGGTCTTCCTGTCCTTACAGTTTTGGAGTGATTAACTGGCCCCAAAAGGTGTTGGATAGATTAGACAGGAAAACAAGAGGGATGCTGCATGCTCATCAAACAATTTATAAAAATCAGTGCATACCAAGATTATATATTCTCTGTTCTGAAGGAGGTATGGGCTCCTTGAAATTGATTACATGTATAAATCTGCAATCTTGGGACTGCATACATATCTGCTGACCTCACAAGATCCAAACATAGTGAAAGTTTTGAAATGTGAGGAGAATAAATCTAAGATGACTTCCCTTCTTAGTCTGGCAGAAGCATATCAGCATCAAGCGGGAATGGAACTCAAACCAGAAGTGGATAAAAGTCAGGCAGCAAATGAATGTGCCAAAAAATAAAAGAAAGTATATAAGGTGACGGATAAAGTGAGAAGGGAAGAATTGTGGAAAATGCATAAATATAGTTGCAAGTATAGAAAACTCCTGGAACAACCTTCTGTTGATCAAGATCAAAAACAGGAATGGTTAAGGCGAAGCAAATTCAAATCAAAAGAGAAAGGTTAATATTGGTGGCTCAAATAGTGGATTATGTACACATTGGTTAACAAAGTCAATTGAACATGTGGGAGAAACAGATAACTGTAGGGTATGTAAAACAGAACTGGAAACAGTTGCACACCTTGTTGCTGGTTGTGGCATACTAATGGCAGACAGAATTTATACTGAAAGGCATAATAATGTGGCAAAACTGTTGCACTGGGGATTGTGCAAACATTATAATAGTGAAGTAGCTGAAAAACACTGGAAACATGAGCTATGAAGCATCATAGAAAATGATGAAGTCTACATCACATTTTTATTTTTATTTATTTAACATTTTTTTTACCAGGAAAGTCTGACTTGGAACGAAGCCAGTTTTCAGTGGAAGCCCGGGAAGAAGTGCTCCAGACACATGTCTTTTATAACATGGGAAGAAACAGTAGCACCCAGAGGAAACCCATGCAAATGCAGGGAGGATATGCAGACTCCGCACAGAAAGCACCCCAGCCAAAAATCGAATGGAGAACTTCTTCTTGTGAGGTGACAACACAATCGCTGCACCACTGCTGCATCCTAAATAAATAAATAAAATTTCAGGATTTGCAGGCAAAAACAGGAGGAATGTGGAAGAAAGATACCCCGACAGTTTCAATAGTAGTGGGAGCAACAGGTCTTATAAAAAAGAATCTACAATCGTATTTAGATATGTTGCTGATACATGTAACTCCATATGAATTGCAGAAGGAGTCATTACTGGGCTGTGAGGAGCACTTCTGGCTGATATCAAAGACTGAAACAACAGTAATTTCATGAACTTTTATCATACTTTGATTTAGGAATGGGGTCCATTCTAATCATGGTATTAGAGTAATTAAAGAGCAAGTCTTTCAGAATCAGGACATACTTACACTGAGGGTAGCTCTTTTGGAATCTGGCCTAATATTTTATCCCATTTATCAACTTCTTCCTTCATTCTTTACTCATATGCAACATTTTGTGTCCATATTGATATGCTTGAAGTGTTTCAATCCATACTCATTTTCAAGTGTTTCCCAAAAAGGATTATTCATTTTATATTCTAAAACACAGTGTTCTATTGTTTTTCTGCCTCACAATCATAAGAAATTCTTTCTTCTATTGTTTTATATTGCACATTTCCTTTAACAGGTAAATTGTTTACCAATATTCTCCAGACGAATAGAGAACTTCATAAACTCATCAAACCTTTTTCTTCTTTGCTGTATAGCAGTTTGCATACCATCTGATAGATCACTCCATGGATATACCAGAAAAAAAAATGTTTTATGATTTTTTTTTTACATACGACTCTTTTATTTTCTCCCTGCATTTATCAGTTTTTACTTTACTCAGCTTTACCTTGTTTACATACTACTTTCTTTCCATTATCTGTTTTTCATTCCTTCTTTTCCCTTTTTCTTGTCCATATTACTTCATACCTGCCATATAAGAATTTCCCACCATTTTTATCTCTATCTTTCACTTTTTATAATCCAAAGAAGGTACATGAATGATAATTAAAAGATTTAAAAAATCATAATCTGTTTTTTCATTTTATATCATTCCTCTTTTTGTAGGATTCAATCTAGAACACTCAGATAAAAATAAAAAAATAAATAAATAAAACCTAGCAACTCTTTCTCAGTTTTCACTAGAAACATAATTCATGCAACATAAACTAGTTTCCCAGAATATAAGTATTACTTGTGCCGTAAATAGCACAAGTAACAAAAAACTGAGGGTAATGCTGCTCAATGCCAGAAGTCTAAATTTCAAAATGCATGCACTCGAGGCACTCCTCAGTATGGAGAAAATCGATATATGTGCAGTAACAGAAACCTGGTTTAAGGCTCCAGAGAGCACCCCAGCACTACCAGGCTACAACTCATACCATACATTTTGGCCCCAAAACCTGGACCAAAATACAAAAGGCAGGGGAGTATCCATATTCATAAAGGATACCTACACCTCCAGGTTAGTGGCATGGCACGATGCTTCAGAGATCATCTACGTGCAGCTAACAATGAGCAAAGCTGCTATTCAAATTATAGCTTGCTACAGATCACCCACCATGTCCCAGGACCCCCACTCCGCATTTTTGGAAACACTGGGAAAGATAAAGGTCTTACCAAACACCCTGATATTGGGTGATTTCAATTACCCAAACATTAACTGGGAGAACTACTCAAGTACAAACTCCCTTGCCCAACATTTCCTAGAATTTATAAACTGAAATGCCCTGGATCAACTGGTCAACACCCCCAACAGAGGTGACAACATATTGGACCTGGTCATCACCAACATGGGCGACTGTTGTTCCACACCGGAGGTCAGCCCCTCGCTGGTTAGATCTGACCATAAACTAATCACTCTGGATATTCACATTCCGCCACCACCCCTGGACAAAGAAACCACTGTGAAAAACTTTTCAAAAGCAAACTTCAAATTACTTAAGACAGAGGTGGGAAGTTTCAAAGCCCCCATGCTAAAGGATAACGCTGTCCAAGCTGCAAAATCCTTTACTAATGCACTCTGCGGGCACCTACAAGAATGCATGGATCATGCTATCCCAAACAAAGCCAAGACTCACTCCTCCAAGAAAAGGAAACCAGTCTAGTGGACCCCTGCCATAAACAAGCTATACAATAGAATGAGGAAACTATTACAGAAAAGAGTAAAATCCCAAGAAGGGTAAAATCCCAAGAAGGGAAGACATCCCTGATCAGTATCAGCAAAAAACTACGTTCCCTCATAAAATCATCCAAGGCTAGCTTTGAAAGAAAAATTGCCATGGATTCCAAAGATAACCACAAGGCATTCTTTAGCTATGTCAATAATCTAAGTGGCAATTCTCAGATCAGCTCGGAATGGCACAAAATACACTGAACCGACTGATATAGCCAGCATCCTGGCAGGCAGGTTCAGTGCAAACTTCACCCCACTCTCACCCCCAAAAGGGCCCATAACTACACCAGAAGAATGTAGTGCCCCTGAAATCACAGACACTCAGGTTAAAACAGCCCTATCCAAAGCCAAAAACACAGCATCAGTGAGACCGGATGGTGTCCCAGGCTGCGTCCTACACGAGCTCAAAGATGAACTAACCCATCACCTAAACACATTGTTTAAACTCAGCCTCTCCACAAGCTACATGCTCACAGAGCGGCGCACAGCAACAGTTATTCCGCTCCACAAAGGTGGAGCCACAATGGACTCCGGGAACTATCGCCCTATAAGCCTGACTAGCTTGGTCTGCAAAGCTATGGAGCGCATCATCATGGATCTCTTTAACAGAGACATTGGAAACCTTCAAACACTGGACCCTACCCAGTTCGGCTTTGTTAAGGGCAGATCATGCCTCCTAAACCTGATGGACTTCTTTGAGACAGTTACCAAGGCTATAGATGAGGGAAAGGTGGTCCACACAGCATACCTAGACCTTGCAAAGGCCTTCGACACCATTCCTCACTCAGGTATTATAGACAAGCTCACCAGCCTGAACATAAACCATTACATCACAAGATGGGTTGCCAGTTGGCAACCCATTACATCACGAGATGGGTTGCCAACTGGCTCATGGACAGAACCCACATGGTAAGAGTTGCGGGAGCTAGGTCTGACTCTAGACCGGTTACAAGTGGCATTCCCCAGGGCTCAGTCCTAGGACCCCTCCTGTTCGGCATATACTCCACAGAGGTACAGGCAAGCACAGAAGGACTGTGACTGACCAAATTCACAGACGACTGCAAACTGGGGGCTATAATTCACTCTCCGGCTGACACAGACATCCTCCAAATTGTCTCACTGAGACAGATACCTGGTGTCAAAACCATGGCCTCATGCTAAATGCCAAAAAGTGCATAGTCATCCCCTTTGGAAAAAATACCCACAATCTACCACATAGGTGGTAGCCCCCTAAATACGGAAGATGTAATAAGGGATCTGGGGACCCAAGTAGATAGTAAACCTCTCCTTTGATAATCACATTGCCAACATGGTTAGAAAATCCTTCTATATGGCCCACCTAATCACAAAAGGGTTTGCATCCAGATCGAAAAAGGTCATTGGGCCCCTCTACGCATCACTCATCAGACCCATCATAGAGTACAATGCCCCATTTGGGATGTACCTTACAAGACACCTGCAACAACTGGAAAGACCACAGAAGTTCCTCACCAAGAAGATTACTGGCCTAAATCAGATGCCCTATGCAGCTCAACTGAAGAAACTCCAGCTTTACTCGGTTGCATACCGCCTACTCAGAGGTGATCTCTGCCTGACAAGGCCATGTCCAACCCAGAATTGATGGACATGCTCCACCTAAAGAAAACCATATCCCCTCGAGCCACATGCTCCAGGGATCTAAACCTCACCACAACAATAAATAGTACGTGCAGGAAGGATAGATTCCTGTCCCAGAGACTTCAAATGCTCTGGAACAAGATTCCAATCTACATTAGGCAGAGCTCCTCGCTAACCCTCTTCAAGAGAAACCTTGACGAGTGGATGGGAAACAGAAAGTTTACCCGAGGGATCACTTCAATAGCTCTGCTGGACAGAGGCACAGGGAACTAATCTAAGGGGGCAGCGAAAGCCAACACATTCCAGCTAGGCTTATAAATGCCTTCAGGCAGATAGCCTCGTACCTACCTATGAACATATAAACATTTTTGTCATAGGTTAAATTAAAACTTTTCTACCATGCTAATAACTTTTTTTACTTCTTCCAGTTTCATGTTCTACTGAGTCAGTATGTATATTCATATTCTTGAAACTTAACTCCTAATTACTAATTTCCTTCCAATTATAATACATGCCATTAATCTTCTTTCTTTCACCAAACTCCTTACTTTTTCCTTTATTCAATCACAAGCCCAAAATACTTTTTCTCACACTCTTCTTCATCCACCTTCTATTTTTCTACAGTTATCACACTATCTACATAGAAATAATATATTGGTATCTGAGTTTCTTTCCCTGTCTTCCAACATGTTTCATCCATTTCTGACATAAAAGTTTGGACAACTGCATTCCTTATTAAAATAAAAATTCATATAGTTAAAGGATATAGGATAATAGTGCTTACTCCAACTTTTTAACCTGATTTTTCCCCTTCCATGCATTCCCATTACTTTCACCCATGAATTTTTATAATAAGTTGATATGATTTCCACTAATAATTTGTATATTCTATATACTTCTAGAATTTCCCATGCAGCCTCGTGATTTATTCTGTCAAATGCCTTCTCTACATGACATATAACCAGTCTTACCTAATTTTTTTGTAACAAAATTGTACTTATAATTTACATTTCTTAACATTTCCCTTACATCTCTTCAAAACACTCCATCCCCATGACGTCATTCAACACTTTTTGCATCCTTTTCTGAATTATTTTCATAAATATTTTATAATTAGTATCCCTGAAATTGTAGGTTTCTGACTGCTTTAATCTTCTCTTTTATCTTTTTTCCATATATATGTTACCACTCCATTGCATACTTCTTGAAGTATTCCTTTATCTAACCACTCATTTAATACTTAGTAGAAAAACATTTTTCTTTCATCACAATTCTTTTATAAAATTCTCAATATAATCATCCTAAGGCTGGTGCAATCTTTAAATACCATCTTGCATTTTTTCCATAATAATCTCCTTCTCTAATTCTTCTTTCGTACTTTCAGATATTTGTAACACACAATTGCTTTCCCCAAATTCTTCCTTCTCATATATCATATCTACAAATCTTTCAGCACTGTTATTTTTGCTTCACTCTATAGTTTTTCAGATCTCTGCTGAAGGTGTTTGTTTTCCCATACCCACCCACTCTATTCCTGTGTTGTTGTTGTTTAAATTTGGAGGCTTTTGCAGTTGCCCGCCCCCACTGTAGATTTGATCTGGGACACTCCCCCCAGTCCCATCTCTACCTAATAGACTCCTTCTGCACTTGTTTTTAGTTATTTTTAATTTAATTGCATTTTTTAAACTGTTTGGTCTAACATTTCTACATACTCAAGTGTGCTAGCTTGTACTGCATTTGAATTGTTTTTACTGCTGTTTTAGCTACTTTTCTGTATGTATATATATATATATATATATATATATATATATATATATATATATATATATATATATATATATATATATATATATATATATATATATATATAAATATATGTATATACCTTTCCTGTAACTAGTGTAGTCCAGATTCAGATTTACTGTATCCAGGACTGTATGTAAACTTCTGAGCCCCCCCCCCCCCCAAAAGCTTTCTGTGTTGGAGCGAAGCCTTCTAGTTTATCAGTGGGAGTGGTAAGCACTAGGTAACCTATCTACCACATAAGGAGTGATTCTGGCCAAGAAATTGTAGTTATTGGCCGTTTGGGCAGTTTTTCCATCTCTCTCAACTTTCTGATTTAAAAGCCTACATTTGCACTTGTTTCCCCCTTTCCTGTAACTAGTTTGTCCAGATACAGATTCCTAGTTTTAGCACTTGAATTTGCTTATTCGTGATCAGCACTTGTTCAGAACTTGTAAGCACTAAATAACCTACTAATTACTGCAGCACTCAACCTTCCTTATTACCTAGAGGAAAACAGTTTTGGTACTTACTTTCCTCACTTGCTTAGAGAAAAATAGCTCTTGTACTCACTTTCCTCACTTATATAGAGGAAAATAGTTTTTTATTCAGGCATGTCCAAGGGTCAACTCCCAGTGTTCTCTCCTGTCTATCTGATGAATCTGGGCATCTTGCGGCAGTGTAGAAATTGCCTCACGTACACAGACAACACTCTCCTCCTACCACCCAACACTACAACCTGTGAGAGATGCACTTATCTAGCCAAACTGGAGGTAAAGCTCTCTCCAATCAAGACTGAACTTGACAGTCAAGAGGAGAAGGTAAACACTTGCACCACACCACACTCATCACATAGTCTCACTAAATCTACACCACCAAAATCCACACATAGAAACACAAAAACATTCGCGGAGGCTCTCAATAATAATCTTCTCAAGCAGCAGAGACCTACAAAGCAGAAATGCAAGCAACCTTCATCCCTCAACACAATCATAGCCCGCAGACTCAGTGTGCCACTCAATCACAGCCAATAAGGCAAAACAATGTACCCAACACACTAGTCATAGGTGACTCTATAGTCAGGCACACTGATGTCCCACTCACCAGGCTAAACAAGGAGAAGGTTACTGTCAGCTGCCTGTTGGGTGCCAGGATCCGCCACATAACCCACGCACTCAGGTCACTCCACAACAAGTACAAATACAACTCTGTCATTGTCCATGTTGGTGTGAATGACCTGAGACGTACCTCCCTGGACTACATGAAAAGAGACATGGAAGAGCTCTCTGACCTTGTAGCCCAGGCAGGTATGACCCTAGCCCTGAGTAGCATTCTGCCATCACCCAGAATGATGCCGCAGTACAAGGACAAAATGATTGACTTCAACAATTGGCTAAGCTTCTGGTGCCATTCTAAAGGGATCCAGTATCTGTCTGCCTGGGATGACATGGTCGACAGACCAGGATGCTTTGTCAGAGATGACCTGCACCTGTCGCCCCTGGGATTCCAGATACTGGCTAAGGTTCTTGCCGCCCCTACAGTGCCTTTATTAGGCAAGGTTCAAATGACAAATTCACCACCGTAGCAGGAACAGGCAAGCAAAAACTGAGGGTGATGCTACTCAATGCTAGAAGTCTAAATCTCAAAATGCACTCACTCGAGGCACTCCTTAAAATAGAGAACATCGATATCTGTGCAGTGACTGAGACCTGGTTCAAGGCTCCAGAGAGTACCCCTGCACTACCAGGCTATAACTCATACCACACATTTCGGCCATGTAACTTGGACCGGAACACCAAAGGCGGAGGTGTGTCCATATTCATTAAGGATATCCACACCTCCAGGCTGGTTGCTCAGCATAATGCTATCGAGGTTATCCAAGTGCAACTAACTCTGGGCAAAACTGCAATCCAAATTGTAGCTTGCTACAGATCACCCACCATGCCCCAGGATTCCCACTCCTCTATTCTTGATGTACTGGAAAATATTAGGGTTCAACCAAACACCCTAATAATGGGCGATTTCAACTACCCCACCATTAACTGGGAAAACTACTCATGTACCAACTTCTTTGCTCAACGCTTTCTGGAATTCATAAACTCCAATGCCCTGGATCAGCTTATCCACACCCCCACCAGGGGCAACAATATCCTAGATTTAGTCATTACCAACATGAGTGACCGGTGTTCCACACCTGAAGTCAATGCCTCATTGGTCCGATCCGACCATAAGCTAATCACCCTAGATATCCACATCCTGCCCCCACCCACCATTAAGGAAACCATGGTAAAAAATTTCTCCAAAGCCAACTTCATGCTTCTTAAGACAGAAGTGATGAACTTCATGACACCCATGCAGACGGACAACACAGTTACGACTACTGAATCCTACACAATTGCACTTTATAAGCACTTACATGAGTGCATGGATCGTGCTATCCCAAACAGAACCAAGATGCTATCCTCCAAAAAAAGGAAGCCAATCTGGTGGTCCCTTGCCATGAACAAACTGTACAACATAAGGAAGAAACTGTTGCAAAAGAGAGTAAAATCCCATGAGTGGAGGAGCTCCCTGGTCAGCCTCAGTAAGAAGCTGCGATCCCTGATAAAATCCTCCAAAGCTAGTTACGAAAACAAAATCACCACTGATTCTAAAGACCACAAAGCATTCTATAGCTATGCCAAGAATCTCAATGGCAACACTCATGTCTGCTCTGAGTTACAGCACAATGGCACTAAATATACAGACCCAACTGATATTGCCAACATTCTGGCAGATAGGTTCAGTGCTAACTTTACCCCCCTCTCACACTCTAAATAGCCCATCTCTATACCGGAAGAATGCAAAGTTCCTGTAATCATGGCTGCACAGGTAAAAAACAGACTCTCCAAAGCCAAGAATGCAGCATCCATGGGACCAGACAACATCCCAGGCTGTGTTCTACACGAACTACAGAACGAACTGGCACCCCACCTAAGTACCATGTTCAATCATAGCCTCACCTCAGGCTTTGTACCTGCTGAATGGTGCACAGCGATGGTTATCCCACTCCACAAGGGGGGAGCCACCACAGACCCCGGGAACTACCGCCCCATTAGCCTGACGAGCCTGGTCTGCAAGGCCATGGACCGTATCATCATGGAACTTATAAACAAAGACATTGGTAATCTCCAAACTCTGGACCCCACCCAGTTCGGGTTTGTTAAAGGCAGATCATGTCTCCTAAGCCTGATAGACTTATTTGAAGCAGTCACCAAAGCCGTAGACAAGGGTAAGGTAATTCACACAGCCTATCTAGATCTTGCCAAGGCTTTCGACACCATCCCCTACTCTGGAATTATAGATAAACTCACTAAACTAGGTATAAAATCCCTATGTCATAAGATGGGTTGCCAACTGGCTCACTGACAGAATCCACACTGTGAAAGTAGCAGACTCCAAATACGACTTCAGACCAGTGACAAGTGGAGTACCACAGGGTTCAGTCCTGGGTCCTCTCCTGTTTGGTATCTACTTCTCTGAAGTACAGGCTAACACAGAAGGTCTTTGGCTAACTAATTTTGCAGATGACTGCAAACTAGGAGCTATAATCGAAACTCCTAACGATGTGGACATCCTACAAAAGGGCCTCACTGAGACAGATGCCAGGTGTCAAAGCCATGGCCTCAAGCTCAATGCCAAAAAGTGCATTGTCATCCCCTTTGGTAAAAATTCTGTACCCATGAACTACAACATAGGCAGTAGTATACTTAACACTGAAAGTGTGATAAGAGACCTTGGGACACAGGTGGACAGTAGTCTCTCCTTTGACAATCACATTGCCACAGTAGTCAGGAAATCCTTCTACCTGGCACACCTCATCACAAAAGGTTTCTCAACCAGAAAAAAAGAGGTCATTGTTCACCTCTACTCATCACTCATTAGACCCATTATAGAGTTTTTATATATTATTATAGACCTCACAAGACATCTACAACAACTAGAAAGGCCGCAGAAATACTTCACAAAGAGGATTACTGGCCTCAAACAGATGCCCTACACAGACCGTCTCAAAAAACTCCAGATTTACCCCATCATATATCGCCTACTCAGAGGTGATCTCTGCCTAACATACAAAGCTATGTCAAACCCAGAGCTCTTGGACGTGCTCCACTTAATGAAATCCCAATCTTTCCGAGCTACACACTCTAGGGACCTAAACCTTGTCACCACAATAAACAGAACATGCCGGAGGGATAGATTCCTGTCCCAGAGACTTCCCATACTCTGGAATAAACTACCTATCTATATCAAACAAAGCTCCTCATTAGCACTTTTCAAGAAAAATCTTGATGATTGGATGGGAAATAGGAAATTCACCCCCGGGATCACCTCTGTGGCTCTGCACGACAGTGGCACAGGAAAATAATTTTCTTGGGTGGCAATGGCTGGGCTTGTATAGGCCCCAGGGCCAATAGCCTAGTACCTACCTATGAACCTATGTCCATTAATTTTTTTTGTTTATATCTTACACCATCTCCCTAATCATATATTGCTTCAATTCTTCCTTGATTTATTTTTTTCTGTTTCCTAAATAAAGTAATACTTTCTATGTCTTTTCCTTTAAAAAATGCCTGTGTAATAGATTTTTTCTTACATTCTCTCTGTTTTTATACAGCCTTTTTTATTTTCTCTTATTCTGTTTCCCATTTTTCTTAACTTCTTGTCAAAGCTGTTCCAGAATTTCATTATATTCCTTTTTATTTTTTTTTAGTCTGATGTCCATTTCATTATGCATCATGAATGGGTCTTCAGATCTGACCTCAGATCCGGCTCGGCCACTTCCTCCAGACATTCAATCTTAGTCTCAAACTCCTCCCCCTCCCATGATGCTTCACTACTCTTCAAACCCTCAGATCTCATTTGTTGCCTTTCAGGACAGTTGAGATTATGAGCCTCTCTGTAGCCAAGTGAAAATTTTCTTGTATTGTCTTGTATTTTTCTTTTATTTCATGATAAACTTTTCTGTAAGTTAGTACTCTTCTTCACTTTTGCTTACTTTTAATTTTAACTTACATCCTGTTAGACAGTTTTCCTGTTGTTTTCACTGGCATTAGAGATTTTCCTGCCTTTCATCTTTTCTCTTTCCCCTTCTCTCTTTCTCTTTCTCTTTAAAAAAAAGAAAAAAAAAAAAACCTTTCCCACTGTTTTTAGTTATAGTTTTAGTTGTAAGTTTTAGTGTGTAGTTAGTGGTTAGCCAGTGGACGTAGTGCGTGTGTGAGTGTTTTTTTATCCAGCATTGCAGACAAGCCAGAAAACCCCTCTGGCTTTAAGATATGTGCCTCTTTTGGGCATAAAATTTCCCCAATCGGATGGCCACAAGAGGTACATTTATTGCTTTGGTCTGAGGCAATTGGAGATGCCATGTGACATCTGCTCGGCCTTCAAACTCCAGGCCCTTGTCAGTAGGAAGAACAAGCTTATTTTAAGAGGGCTTTTTCCCTCTTCTGGAGTACAGACTCCTATTCAAAAGAAGTGAGCCCCCTCTGCTTCCCCAGGGACATCAGCTTCAACTTCTGAAAAGTGTAGGAAGCTTTCAGATCCGTCAACATCAGATCCAGCCTGCCCTCCCTTCTGTCTGGATCTGAGAGACCACTTGGACCCAGGGGAGTCGGCGCTGACCAAACCTCCCACTCTGCTGGATCCCTTGACTTTGGGTCTGAGCAGACACTTGGAGCCATCAGAAGTAATAAGAATCCACAGCTCCTCATCTCCAGAGTGAACTCTGGGTCACACCCACTCAGATCATAGATCTCAAAGTCATGCTCTGCACCAGAGTAAGTTCCCCTCACCGGCTCCGACTGGCTGACCAAGCATGTCACTGGTTTGGTCAACTCATTCTTCTCTGTCTTCTCAATCCTCTTGGTTTTCCCACTCTGATATGGATTGAATTATGTGGAGTTTTCTTCAAAGCCCAGTTACAGCTGGGGAATTTGCCTACTCTTATCTCTGGGATATCTCTTTCCCCTGGCTCCAACAGTGTTGCAGACCATTTCAGCTCTAATTTTGTTGGAGCAGAACAGGTCCTGTATCTGAGTGGTCGGTGCTGGGTCCTTGAGGTTGGTGTCAGCTCCAACCTTCATGGATCCATCCCTTCCCCTAGGGACCTCAGCATTCAACAGCTTGGGTCCAGTGTCTTCTAGTGATGTCAGATCCGAAGTGACCTCGTCTTTTTCTCCCTTAGAGAATTCAACCTCTGGGGCAGGGGGACAGGTTCTCTTAGCAACCTTGGCATTCCAGGTAGCAGAGAGGGCTTTCTTGACACCTCAAAACATGGGCCCTCCTCTGCCAGGCCCTACCCACTTCTGTGTGGATTAAAGCTTTGCTCTGATCCATCCGATCCATGGTCAGCCCCTCCCAGAGAGCCTCCAGCTTACCCCTCAAGGGTTCTCCTGTCTTCTGTGTACTTCCTCAATTATCCCACAGAGGATGTCCCCCAGAATTGTTGCTGCAAGAGGAAGCACATAGACTCTCCCCTTTTGGTCCCTGAAGGAGGACACAGACTTCAATGAATAGTAGGGGTCCCCCCGATCTCCACCTGATGATATCTCCTTTGGAAATATCTTAGAAATCCTGAAACAAAAGCGTGGATGGTCTTCCCAACCCCCTTCCTCACAGGAGTTAGTGTTCCTGGAGACATTTGGGATGGGACCATCTACATCCTGGGTGACCCCACTTAAGACCAACCTATCGTCCTCATTGCCTGCGGGGCTTGGAAGGATTCTGACACCTGGGAACCATTCTGGAAGTGCCTGGGTAAGTACTTTCAGGATTGACAGCTACCTAAAAAACAGCTAACTGCACAGAGTTCTCCTTCCACCCCAGGAACAAAGAGTCTTGGACCTTGGACAGATATGGGAAGTGGGTGTATTCCTCAACCACTTTTTTACTGAGAATGTTGAATTACCTGGCAAACTTTGTTTGGCTCCAGAGAGACTTAGTAAAGAAAATCTCCACCTCTCTGATCCAGTTGCTGTTGCAGGAAAACTTCAAAAAGGTTTCTGCACAGCTGAACACTATGGCTTCTGTTGCTAACTCCTCGATAAGGCTAATTTCCCACATGGCAGAGGGAACCTCTGGGGTGGCTGGTTCAGGCATAGCCCTTAGGAGACATGCCTGATGAGACTGTGTAGCTTTGTGGACCTCTTCAAGGCATCATTCATTAATGCCCCCTTTGACAGTTCCTCCTTGTTCAGACCATCAGTTAAGGAGACTCTTACCCACAGTGAACAGGAGGGCAAGACCTTATCTGTAGTAGGGATCAAGTTTTTTCCCCCCAACTGACTTTTTCCAGGAATCAACAGAGCAGGAAGAAGAAGTGATTCAGTAAATCCCAAGGGCCCTTTCCTGATTAGCAAGACAAATCCTCTTCTAGAGCCAGAGGGTGAGGATTCAATGGTAGACGCATCCCCAGAGGGAGAAGGGTATACAGAACCAGGGATTTAGGGAACCATTCTCTGACAGGCACTTTCAGTGCTTCTGAAGAGTTGCCTGACTATCCTACTTTGGAGGTAGTCAAAGGTAGACTATCCTTACACCCAGAAGCATGGTCAGACATAACAAACAATGCCTGGGTGTTAAACATAATTTTCAGAGGTTACTATATTCCCCTTTCTCTTTCTCCTCTCTGCACCGAGGAGTGCCTCCCCAATGTGCCAACCAGCCAGAGGGAGAGTGCCCTGCTAGAAGTACAAAAACTTCTAGACAAAACAGTCATCCAGCAAGTCATAATTGAACAAATAGGATGTGGAACTTACTCATCCTTCTTTTTGGTGCCAAAGAAGACTGTGGACCTTCAACTCATCATGGATCTGAGCAGTCTGCATCTATTTCTCAAGAAGATGATGTTCAGCATGTTTATAGTACAGTCCATTCTGCTGCTGCTGTGTAGGGATGACTCATTGTTCATAGGTTCATAGGTAGGTACTAGGCTATCTGCCCAAAGGCATTTATAAGCCTAGCTGGAATGTGTTGGCTTTCGCCTCCCCCTTAAATTAGTTGCCTCTGTCCAGCAGAGCCATTGAAGTGATCCCTGGGGTAAACTTTCTGTTTCCCATCCACTCGTCACTGTTTCTCTTGAAGAGGGTTAGCAAGGAGCTCTGCCTAATGTAGATTGGAATCTTGTTCCAGAGCATGGAAAGTCTCTGGGACAGGAATCTATCCCTCCTGCACGTCCTATTTATTGCTGTGGTGAGGTTTAGATCCCTGGAGCGTGTGGCTCGAGGGGATATGGTTTTCTTTAGGTGGAGCATGTCCATCAATTCTGGGTTGGACATGCCCTTGTATGTCAGGCAGAGATCACCTCTGAGTAGGCGGTATGCAACCGAGTACAGCTGGAGTTTCTTCAGTCGAGCTGCATAGGGCATTTGCTTGAGGCCAGTGATCCTCTTGGTGAGGTACTTCTGTGGTCTTTCCAGTTGTTGCAGGTGTCTTGTAAAGTACATCCCAAATGGGGCATTGTACTCTATAATGGGTCTTATGAGTGATGTGTAGAGGGGTCCAATGACCTCCTTCGATCTGGATGCAAACCCTTTTGTGATTAGGTGGGCCATATAGAAGGATTTTCTAACCACTTTGGCAATGTGATTTTCAAAGGAGAGGTTACTATCTACTTGGGTCCCCAGATCTCTTATTACATCTTCCGTATTTAGGGGGCTACCACCTATGTGGTAGTTTGTGGGTACTTTGTTTTTTTCCAAAGGGAATGACTATGCACTTTTTGGCATTTAGCTTGAGGTCATGGTTTTGACACCAGGTATCTGTCTCAGTGAGACCCTTTTGGAGGATGTCTGTGTCAGCCAGAGAGTGAATTATAGCCCCTATTTTGCAGTCGTCTCTGAACTTAGTCAGCCATAGTCCTCCTGTGCTTGCCTGTACCTCTGAGAAGTATATGCCGAACAGGAGGGGTCCTAGGACTGAGCCTGGAGAATGCCACTTGTAACCGGTTTAGAGTCAGACCTAGCTCCCGCAGCTCTTACCATTTGGGTTCTGTCAGTGATCCAGTTGGCAACCCCTCTCATGACGTAATGGTTTATGTTCAGGCTGGTGAGCTTGTCTATAATACCTGAGTGGGGAATGGTGTCGAAGGCCTTTGCGAGGTCTAGGTAGGCTGTGTGGATCACCTTTCCCTCGTCTATAGCCTTGGTAACTGTCTCAAAGAAGTCCAGCAGGTTTAGGTAGCATGATCTGTCCTTAGCAAAGCCGAACTGTGTATGGTCCAGTGTTTTGAGGTTCCCAGTGTCTCAGTTAATGAACTCCATGATGATGCGCTCCATAGATTTGCAGACCAAGCTAGTCAGGCTTATAGGACGATAGTTCCTGGGGTCCATTGTGGCTCCAGCTTTGTGGAGAGGAATAACCGTTGCTGTGCGCCACTCTGTGGGCACATAGCCTGTGGAGAGGCTGAGTTTAAACAGTGTGTTTAGATGAGCGGTTAGTTAATCTTTGAGCTAGTGTATGATGCAGCCTGGGACACCATCCATTCTTATTGATGCTGTGTTTTTGGCTTTGGAGAGGGCTGTTTTAACCTCAGTGTCTGTGATTTCAGGGGTACTACATTCTTTTGGTATAGTTATGGGCTCTTTTGTGGGTGAGAGGGGGGTGAAGTCTGCACTGAAACTGTCTGCCAGGATGTTGGCTATATCAGTCGGTTCGGTGTATTTTGTGCCATTCTGAACGAACTCCGAGTAGATCTCTGAATTGCCGCTTAGATTCTTTACATAGCTAAAGAATGCCTTGTGGTTATCTTTGGAGTCCATGGCAATTTTTCTTTCGAAGCTAGCCTTGGATGATTTTATGAGGGAATGTAGTTTCATGCTGATACTGATCAGGGATGTCTTCCCTTTTTGGGATTTTAATCTTTTTTTGTACTAGTTTTCTCCTTCTCTTGTATAGCTTGTTTATGGCAGGGGCTCACCAGACTGGTTTCTTTTTCTTGGAGGAATGATTCTTGGTTTTGTTTGGGATAGCATGATCCATGCATTCTTGTAGGTGCCTGTAGAATGCATTAATAAAGGATTTTGCAGCTTGGACAGCATTATCCTTTAGCATGGTGGCTTTGAAACTTCCCACCTCGGTCTTAAGTAATGTGAAGTTTGCTTTTGAAAAGTTTTTCAAGGTGGTTTCTTTGACCGGGGGTGGTGGTGGAATGTAGCTATCCAGAGTGATTAGTTTATGGTCAGATCTAACCAGCAAGGGGTTGAACACTGGTCGCCCATGTTGGTGATGACCAGGTCCAATATGTTGTCACCTCTGGTGGGGGGTGTTGACCAGTTGATCCAGGGCATTTGAGTTTATAAATTCTAGGAAATGTTGGGCAAGGGAGTTTGTACTTGAGTAGTTCTCCCAGTTAATGTTTGGGTAATTGAAATAACCCAATATCAGGGTGTTTGGTAGGACCTTTATGTTTCCCAGTGTTTCCAGGAATGCAGAGTGGGGGTCCTGAGACATGGTGGGTGATTTGTAGCAAGCTATAATTTGAATAGCATTTTTGCCCATTGTTAGTTGCACATGGATGATCTCTGAAGCATCGTGCTGTGCCACTAACCTGGAGGTGTGGGTATCCTTGATGAATATGGATACTCACCCGCCTTTTGTATTTTGGTCCGGGTTTTTTGGCCGAAATGTATGGTATGAGTTGTAGCCTGGTAGTGCTGGGGTGCTCTCTGGAGCCTTAAACCAGGTTTCTGTTACTGCACATATATCGATTTTCTCCATACTGAGGAGTGCCTCGAGTGTGTGCATTTTGAGGTTTAGACTTCTGGCATTGAGTAGCATTACCCTCAGTTTTTTGTTACTTTTGCTATTTACGGCAGTGGGTTTGTCTTTTAAGCCTTGCCTAAAAAAGGTACTATGGGGGTGGCAAGAGCCTTGGCCAGTATTCGAAAACCTAAGGGTGACAGGTGCAAGCTCTCTCTAGCGAAGCAGTGTGGCTTGTCGAGCATGTCATCCCAGGCTGACAGACACTGGATCCCCTTTGAATGACACCAGAAGCTTAGCCAATTGTGGAAATTGATCATTTTTTCTCTATACCGTGGTGTCATTCTTGGTGAGGGCAGGATGCTACTCAGGGTCAGGGTCATACCGGCCTGGGCTACATCATCAGAGAGCTCCTCCATGTCTCTTTTCATGTAGTCCAGGGAGGTACAGCTCAGGTCATTCACACCAACATGGACAATGACAGAGTCATTTTTGTAGTTGTTCTGGGGTGACATGAGTACTTGTGTTATGTGGCGGATCCTGGCACTTGACAGGCAGCTAACAGTAACCTTCTCCTTGTTCAGCTTAGTGAGTGGGACATCAGTGTGGCTGACTATAGAGTCACCTATTACTAGTGTGTTGCATATGTTATTTTGCCTTAAGGGCTGTGACTGCATGGCACACTGGTTTTGTGAAGTATGTGTTTCATGGTTTGTGTTGGGGGGGGGGTAGAGATTGCTTGGATGTCTGCTTTGGAGGTCTCTGCTGCTTTTGCAGATTTTTATTTAGAGCCTCCGAGTATGTTTTTGTGTATTTATGTGTGTTTTTTGCCTGTGCTGGTTTTATAGGTCTATGTGAGACTGATGGTGTGATGCAAGTAATTCCCTTCTCCTCTTGACTGCCTGGTCCAGTCTTGTGTTGAAAGAGCTTAACTTCCAGTTTGGCTGTATAATTGCATCTCTCTCATGTATTAGTGTTTGGTGGAAGGAGGAGGAGATGGTTGTCTGTGTACATGAGGCAATTGTAACATTGCCTCAAAATGCCCAGATTCACCAGTTGGACTGGAGAGTACACCTGAAACTGCCCTTTGGACATGCCTGGATTGGTACAGTGAACTGCTTTACTGATTGCTGGTAAGGTTATATAGAGAGCCTTGTCCTTCTCTACAGTATTGGGGGGGGGGGTCTAGTGCTAAGGTTTATTAGTACTTGCTATGAGTTTTGAGTAAGTGCTGGGATGAGATGTGAATGGTTTGAGTGCTTAAGTTAAATGTTTGTCTAGTTCCAGATCTCTAGGATGCATACTATCATATCAGAATAGACAGGTGGTCCAGGAGATATCTAGACTTCTGGCTGGGGAGTGATCATTATCAGTTCAGAGCCCTGCCATTTGCCCTCACCACTGCCCTCCGGGTGTTCACCAAATGCACAGCAGTAGTTGCAGCGCACCTCTGTATGCAAGGATTCCAGGTGTTTCCCTACCTGGACAATTGGCTGATAATGGTACTCATAAGGCATCAACTACTCCAGGTGATTCAGGTGATGCTGCACCTGTTCCACCACCTGGAAATTACAGTGAACATGGCAAAATCCAAGATGACCCCAGTACAGGACATAGAGTTCATCAGGACACAATTAAACATGATCACTCAGGTTGCAGCCCTACCTCTACAGAGAAGAAAATCCCTGAGGCAGCAGGTTCCATGTGTACCAGGCACCCCATCTCCTCCAGATCACTTAGTACTCATGGCTTTTGGTTCCTTATGGGCCACCATTCTTCTAGTGTCTTTAGTTAGGTTCTTCATGGGAGTTCTGCAGTGGACTCTGACAGTACATGCTCTATTCAGTGTCAGTCATTATCAACCCAGGTCAGGATTACTCCGATTTTCAGGTGTCACCTACAGTGGTGGATGATTACAGATGACAGTCACCTCGGCAGACCCTTCACCCCCCCCTTTGGCCACAGTGACAATGGATGCCTCTTTGTTGGAGTGGGGGGCATTTTCGGGGAAAGATCGTCCAAGGCACAGGGTTCCCAACATAGACCAAATTGCACATAAATGTCCTGGGACTGCCTTTCTCTAGGGACAATTGCAGTCATGACAGACATTTGTCAATGGTATGGTTACATCAACAAGCAGGGTGGAGCCTGTTCTTACCAACTCTGCAGAGAGACCATGAGGATTTGGGAATGGGCGAGCACTTCAAACTGCTTTCTCATTGCAGTGCATATCCTGGGAGGTCCAACGTTCTGGTGGACAGTTTGAGCAGGTTGATATTAAGTCCTCACAAGTGGTCCCTGAACAATTCAGTAGTGAAGGAGATTTTCAGCCATTGGGGCCATCCTTGCTGTGACCTATTTGCCTCTCCCGTAAACAACAAGTGCAGCAAGTACTTTGCTGTGATCCCCCTGCAAGGAAGTCCCCCAGTGACGCTCTAGTCCATGATTGGCCTCTGGGTCTCCTTTATGATTATCCTCTGATTCCCCTGATACCCAAAGTTCTACAGAAATTCAGCAGGGTGAAGACCAATCTAATCCTCATTGCCCCTCATTGGCCTTGTCAGGTATAGTTCCCCTTCCTGCAGTCTCACACCAAACATCCTCCATGGATACTGGATCTGATTTCCCATCCATTAGAATGACATATTCCCAATCTTTGATCCCTCAAGCTAACTGCTTGTTTTCTCCACTTTCTGTGATTTTGCTGAAGTCCAGGCTACCTTCGCATCTCTGTAAAATTATCCTTGCCTGTCAAAAACCCTCCACCAAGAAAATATATTGTAGCAAATGGAAGAGGTTTTCCATCTGGGGATCACAAAGGAATATGTCACCTTCAGTTTTCAGATGTCCTTACATTCCTAAGTTTGCTTTTCCACAATGGAGCTAGTTTTTCTACCATAAATTTGTAACTTGCAGCTATCACACATTTCCACATCGGGAAGGGAGTTAATTTTTCCTCTATCCTTTCCTCCTCCAAACTATGTCAAGCCTTTCTAAAAGGAGCATTTCATCTTAGGCCTCTGATCAAAGATCCTTCTCATAGGTTCATAGTTTAGTACTAAGCTAACTGCCCTTGTGAGACATTTTAAGCCTAGCCAATTATCTCTTGTGAAACTCAAACCCTGCACCTTGTGCTTGTAAGGCAAGCACCTTAGCTATTAAGCCATCCTTCTCCTCCTTGAGATCTTACATTGGTATGCCAAGGCCTCACCCAGAAACCCCTTCAGCTGGCAAGTTCTTGTGAGTTAAAGTATTTGTCATGGAAAATGGTGTTTCTTGTGGCTATTACATCAGCTAGAATAGTATCAGAATTACGAGCTCTGTCTTCTCAACCACTGTGCATAACCTTCTTCAAGGACAGATTTTTCTTTTAGAATTAATCTTTTTTTTTATACCTAAGATTGTGGCAGAGATGAACATTAACCAGACCATCCACTTGCCTGAATTGTTTCCTAATTAATCCAATAAAGGTGAATATATGTTATCCTTGGCTGTTCACAGTCAGTTACATTTCTATCTATGTAGAATTAGATCTCAATGAAAATCAGAGCAGTTGTTCATTTCCTTTTCACCAAACAGGTTGGGCCAGGCTGTCTCTAAGGTTACATTAGCCAAATGGATTATGGAGTGTATTTCTACAGTTTATTCTCAGCAAGGCAAGCAACTTAGACATTAAGAATCACCACGAAACAAACAACCAAAAAATAAAAGGCAGGACTGGCAAGAGACGATAAAAGACGATTTTACTTCCAAAACATGAATAAACACAAGATAATAAACGTTGTAATAAACTACAGATCCAATCGCAAAGTCAATTCAGTAAGCGCTTTCGTTTGGCATTTGCCAAACTTTTTCAAACTTGTAAAAACATCACTTCCTGTTCCATAAATACTACATAATGATGACATAATGAATCTAATTAAAATTGATTAGTTTAAAGCAGCAACGGAGAAATATAAGAAAATATCCATTATACTGAAATCATTCATTTAAAAACAATCGCACATAACAACCCTAACAATGTTCAAATATGCACAATCAGCTAATAAAACATGTGATGAAAACTTAAAATTATATATTTATAATAAATTAAAATGAACAATGGGTATAACCATTAATTTGAAACACAGGAAACAAATATTACTATAAATTTCATCTTAAGGCTACCATATCTTGCGTTTTTAATTAATATTTGCGATGTAATGTGTATATATATATATATATATACCAATAAAAATGTATATGTAACCCCTCATAATGAAATATGTAAAAATGTATTGTAACCTATATAAATATTGTATAAAAG
>NC_056726.1:1128071836-1128174336 GCF_019279795.1 Protopterus annectens
GGGAACCTCTGAGGTCACTTTAGTTGCTGCATATGCCTGGTTAGGTATATACCAAAAGGAGCATTTTACTCCATGGTTGATCTGATAAGGTTAGAGTACAGTGGGATAATAACCTCTTTGGACCTAAGTACCATGCCCTTACTTATAAGTTGTGCAGCATAAAATGGTTTCCTCACCACTGAGGCCACATGGTGGTCAAAGGTAAGGCTGCTATCTACATGTGTACCCAGATCCTGTCCACTTGGTTGACTCTTAGGGGTCAGTTATCAACAGGGTAATTAGCTGGGAAGGTTGACTTCCCAAAGGGTACAATTATGTATTTCTTAGCATTGAGTCTAACACCATGGCTTTGGCACCATTTGTTAGTCAGAGATAGACCTTCTTGAAGAATGCTAATGTCTGCAGGGGAGTGGATGTTAACCATAAAACACACAAAACATCAGGATAGAAAAGTTTTTACTGATGTATCTGGTACCGGCTTGCGCCTTCAAGGAATAAGTTATTACATCAAGCAGCTTTCTTTATATACATCATACTTAATACAATCAATTAACCATCCTTCAATGACCAATCAATACTTTAAAGTGCCCATCACACATTGCCCATGTTTAACTATGCATAACAAATTTTATACAAAATTACAAAGATGGATCCCACCTAGTTTCTGACATAAAAAATGAGACATCAACATCATTCCATTCCTATTAATAAAATGTGGACTTCTCAACCATACAACGAACAATATCAGTTTATTTACTGTAAACATTAGTGTCTAATTCCATATTTAAACCTTTGGGATATAGTGTCCTGAAATTTATTATACATTTTGACTCCAATATTAACAACTTGCTGATATCCACCTCCCTATTACAGGATTTGGGTTTAGCCAACACACTAGCCAACACACTAAAAAAGAAAGTTTCTGCTGAACCACCATGTACCTGAATAAAATGTGTAGCTACCGGATTTGATGGTGTCTCATTTTTTATGTCAGAAACTAGGTGGGATCCATCTTTGTAATTCTGTATGAAATTTGTTATGCATAGTTAAACATGTAATGTGTGATGGGCATTTTAAAGTATTGATTGGTCATTGCAAGCCAAGGTATCAGATACATCAGTAAAAACTTTTCTATCCTGATGTTTTGTGTGTTTTATGGTCTTTTTGGAGGTGCACGTGTGTTTTGAGTGGATTTTGCAATCATCTGCAAAATTAGTCAGCCATAAACCTTCAGAATTTGCTTCCATTTCAGAGAAATAGATTAAAAAAGGAGTGGCCTAAGTACCAGCCCTGGCGACTCCCCTAATGACTGTCCTCTTGATGAAGGTGGCCTCACCAATTTTGACCTTCTGGGTTCTATCAGTGAGCATGTTGGCTATCCAGTGGGTGATAAAAGGGTTTATCCCTAAATTAGTGAGTTTGTGTATAATGCCTAAGTGGGGTATTGTATCAAAAGCCTTGACCAGGTCGAGGCAAGCTGTATGCACAGTCTTACCTTCATTCATTGCTTTGGTGACCCTCTCACAAAAGTCCAGCATATATAATAGGAATACCTTCCTCTAAAAAAGCCAAACTGTGATGGGTCCAGCATTTGCAGGTTACCTATGTTCATTTGTCCTGTCCATGATGATTCTTTCTATTGTCTTACATATGAGGTTGGTAAGACTTATGGGTCTGTAGTTCCCCATATCAGTAGTTGGAACTCTTTTGTACAGGGAATGACTGTAGCCACCTTTCATTCCTGGGGTACAAAATGTGACTTAAGGCTTCCATTAAAAAGTGATTCAAGTGGACCAGAGAGGTCATACTTCATGCTATTTATTAAGCATTTGGGGATGTTATCAAGACCCACTGATGCAGTGTTTTTGGCCTTGGAAAGTGTATTAATGATCTGTTCCCTAGTAATGGCTGGGGGAATTTTGGTATGCGGTATTTCCTTTGGAATATCGGGGGGCAGTAGGGGGAGAAATTTGAGCTGATCCTGTTGGTCAAAAGGTTGGCAATGGTCTTCTGTTCATTGTGAGTGATGCCATTTACAATAAATTTTGCACATTGCTGTATATTTCCCCTTAGGTTAGTGATATAGCTGCAGAAAGCTTTGTTGTTCCCCTTTGCCTAAGAATCTATTTTTTTTTCATCAAATTTAGCCTTTGACATATTATTTAACCCTCCTAGCTGACTGTTTAGATTGGTCAAGGAGCTTTTAGTATGTCTGGCTTTGTTCCTCCTACACTTGGCCAAGATTGTGTTTCTTTTATTCTATAACTGATTGATATTATGATTCCACCAGTGTGGTTTATCTTTTGAGTTTGTCTTACTCTTAATGCAAGTGGGCAAAGGTCACTCTATACAACTATCAATAAGACTGTACAGAGATTTTGTAAAGGGCTCAGCGTATGCTATGGTGTTTACTGGGTTTGGGGGTCCTTGAAATTTAGCCAGGGTGTTGCTTAGTAGAGAGAGAGGTTAGCCTTGGAATAGTTACTAAAGGTTTTTAGTTTCACTGGATCTCCATATTTAATTTTTATTTCAAGAAATATTGCCTTATGGTCATATCTGATGAGTGAAGACATTGCACTGGGTGAGTAACAGCCGCCCCATATTCATTAGTAAAATGGCAAGGTTGTTGGTACTTTGGTACCAACTGTTCAAGGATGTTGGTATTAACAAAGTTTAGGAATCGCTGGACTTGTGCATTAGAAGTGGTGTAGGACTCCCAACCTGTAGAGGGGTAGTTGAGATCCCCCATGAATATCATATTGGGTTGAATGATGATGGACTGTAGTATATTCAGATAGGTTGTATGGGTTTTCTGGGACATGAAGGGGGACCTTTAGCTTGGAAAGATATGGTACAGGACTCTGTTTATGGCGAGTTGCACATGTATGAGTTCCAATGAATTATACACTTCAACTAGTTTGGATGTGAGGTTGTCTTTAATATACACAGAAACTCCTCCATCTTTAGTTCCCTACTGCAAAGATGTCTACACTGTCCAAGGAGAGGAAGGATTGCAGGGAGTGGAGTTTATTTTTTAAGACTTCTAGCAGTGAGCAGTACCACCTTCAGGTATTCCTTCTTAGCTTCAGTTAAGACAGTAGGATTATCATTTTGGCATTGCCCAAAATGGCACTATGGGAGTGGAATAGGTTTTTGCCAATGTCTGAAAGCCTAGAGGGGTTAAGTGCAGACCATCCTTGGCAAAGCGGTATGGTCTTTTGACCATGTCCTTTCTAACTTTTCTAATTGACCCTAGCCAAGACCTCTTAAAACTCCAAAAGGAATAAAATATTTAAAATAAAACAAAATGCAATATAAGACAAAGAAAAAAAATAGAAGTACCTGGACCTTAAATGAGTAACTTCAGTCCATAGTCAAATGCAGATAGAGATTGCAATATCCAGGCAGATAACAGCAAGTCAAACATTTTCTAACTTTTCTTACTACCTCCACATTTTGTCTTATTTTTCTGCCCCCCCCTTTTAAATTGCAGTTTGTCTTATTTTTCTGCCCCCCCCTTTTAAATTGCAGTTGAAGGCTGCTTCCAGTTATAAACATGATAACAAATATTTTTTTACAACCTCAATTTTCTTTCCTTGTTGGCCATGTTCATATATGAATAAATTGCTAATAATCTTACACCTCTCTCTTTTTCTCAAATCATACATCACCATCCTACCTGTTATTAGCATTGTGACATCCAGTATTTTGATTTCTTCATGTTTTACTAAAATGTCTTATGTTATGAAATTATCACTTAATATATATTGATGAACTTTTCCCTTTCTTTGCTTCATTTTTTTCAAATTTTTGTGTTTATTATTTTTGCCACACCCTGCCTCCTATTAATTTCCCATTTTCTTCTTCCTGCACTTCTCCTGTCTAAAAAGCCCCTTCTTGTCATTCTTTACTTCCCAGTACTTCATACCTATTTTTTCCTAAATAATAGCTTCTTTTTTCCAGTACTTAATTTCATCATGATTTATGATCTGCTTTTTTCCCCATATTTGTCAGCACTACCTACTGACATCAAAGTGAAACAAAAAGATGAAACAGTTTATTAACATTTATATTTCTTGTATACTATATCTATGTGTGTGTATATAATACACACACACACACACACACATATAGATATATATATATATGTATATATGTATATATATATATATATATATATATATATATATATATATGGATCACCTTTAATTCCTCGAAATCGCGTTTGCCCGACACACTAATGACCGACACGAAAAGACCGACAACAAAAACCGCCGACAACGCAAAACACCGAAAACCAGTACACCAACACACTACACGTAAACAACACAGTACACGACATAACATATGCACTATCCCTAACCCTAACCCTAACCCTAAGGTCCGACACTACCGCACACTTACCCTACCTGCACCCTAACCCTAACTCACTTACCCACCCCTAACCCACAGTCCCTCACTATCGCACTCACCCTACCTGCACCCTAACCCTAACTCACTTACCCACCCCTAACCCACAGTCCCTCACTATCGCACACTCACCCTACCTGCACCCTAACCCTAACTCACTTACCCACCCCTAAACCCACAGTCCCTCACTATCGCACACTCACCCTACCTGCACCCTAACCCTAACTCACTTACACACCCCTAAACCCACAGTCCCTCACTATCGCACACTTACCTGTCCGCTCCCTCACACTAAATCCCTCACTCGATCGCACACTTACCGAGTCCGTCGGATTCTCACCTTGTCGGTCATCTGCGTTGTCGGTATTTTCGTCCCGTCGGATTCCGTGTCGGCCAAACGCGTTGTCGAGCATTTAAAGGTGACCCATATATATATATATATATATATATATATATATATATATATATAAACAATTTTATTGCTTTCATTCTTTATTATTTTATATTTACTCTCCATCCTTCACCCTTAACAAATTCTCACATTTTTTTCCACAGCACCCATATTGTTACAAACTGGAGTTTATCCCATTTATCAATATCACATTTCTTTATTGTACTTCCTATATAATATCATATTCAAATTTGTATCATACTTATTTTATTTTATTTATTTATTTTATTTTACATTTGTTAACCGGGCTAGTCCAACTGGATACATGTCCATTTTCAGTGGAGGCCCGAGGAGAAAAGCTCCACTATCTAATACTTAACAAGCTAAGAATATACAAGTTATACAGTAAAACCATTTTCATAAACTTCATTAGAGGCTATCTAAGTGTCTGAGTACAGTGTGAGTCAATAGCATGAGTCTATAATAGATACTTTACTAGGTTATGAAAGTTATTAATATAGACATAAGTAACAAAATCTATAATTTTATATAACTAATGAGCTATAGCCAGAAACCTTTTTTAAAGGAAGAGAGGAAAGGAAAATCAGGTGAGAGGAAGGGAGGGAAGGAAAGGAAGAGAGCAAGGTTACCAGGGTTATTGCAAGAGCAAAGCCAGTGGTTAGTTAGGAAGAGTTTTAGATTGGTTTTAAATAGTGGAATAGAAGTCAGGGATGTAAGGTCTGGTGGTAGTAGATTCCATATTTTGCCAATTGAGTTAGAAAATATGGAGTCACCTGCTACATTATTTGCTCTAGAGGTTTTTACAAGAGTTTTGTTACAGGAACGTAGATTCCTCATGTTGTGGTAGGGCTTTATGAGGGTAGAGAGCATTGGTGTGTTTTCAGGGTGGTAGAGGACTTTGTGGGCAATAGTGAGTTGATAGTATTGGATGAGATGGGGTAGTTCCAGCGACCCTAGTTTTATGAGATTCAAGCAATGGTGAGTTCTGTATGGAGAGGCAGTGGCAAATCTGGCGATATTGTTGTAGGATGTGGTTAGTTTATCGAGGTTGTACTTAGACAGATTAGTGTATATAGAAGAAGCATATAAAAGGGTTGATATTAAGTGGGTTCTAGCTATAGTAGTTCTAGCCTCAGGGGTTAGGAAAGATTTGATTCTATAGAGTGAACCAAGTTTCCTGTTAGTTGTTTTTATAGTGGAGTTGATATGACAGTCAAATTTTAGTTGGTTGTCAATAGTAATACCCAAGAGTTTCGTGGTTTGGTCAGGAGTGATAAGAGTGCCATTGTTTGATGTAAGTGTGAAATCAATGGAGGGTGATAGGTGAGTGGGTGGAAAGAGCAGAAGTTTGTTTGGGGGTTAAGTAGGAGACAGTGGTTAGAGAACCATTGCTCAATGGTGGTGAAGGTGTGCTGTGTTAGTGAGTGAAGTTCAGTCTGGGTTGAGGCAGAGCAAATGATTGTTGTGTCATCAGCATATTGAATACAAGTAGATAGAGGAGTGGCTAGATGTAGATCATTAATAAAAATGGAAAACAGAAGAGGACCTAAGATGGAGCCCTGAGGAACTCCTATAGAGGTGGGGAGAAGATTAGAGAGGTGGTTGTCCCAGAGAACTGCCTGTTCGCGTTTTTCAAGATAGGATGTGAACCAGCTTAAGGCTTGATTGTCAAGAGAGAGGGAATGTAAGCGTTGTAGGAGAAGTTGATGATTAACCATGTCGAAGGCTTTAGACAGGTCTACAAAGAATGCAGAAGAAGTAGTGTTATTGTTGCGATTTATGTTGATAGAGTCGATGAAGGATAGTACATTTAAACCCTTCCTATCTATATTAATTTTTATACATTTAAACCCTTCCTATCTATATTAATTTTTAACCTTTTCCAAAATTTTGTATTTTTTTTTACAATCCAAAGAACAATTATTTTTTCTTTTTTTCTCTAGCTTCAACACATTTTCTTTCCTCCATCACCTTATACTTCATATTCTGTTTCACTGGTAACTTGTCTAATAAAATTCCAAAAAAAAATGTCTTCTGCTTCACAAAAAACAATATTCAGAACGTCTTCTTTTTTATCAGCTTTTTTAATTTTCTTTTAATCCCTGTCTTGGGTCCCTTTTTCTTTTCATCTCATACATTTTATATTATTTATATTGCATATTACCTATTGTTTCTTTTTGACTTGTTTTACCTTTACCATTACCCTAAATAATTGCATAGGTGTTAAATATACTACTGATTTTTTTTTAATTCAAACCACTTTTTCTTTTTTATTCATATTATCTCTATTCTCATTTGGGTCAGACTTGAGCCCCAAATGAAGCTAATAATCTCTAATAACTATTTTTACATTTGATTGTTAAACGTTACCCCCAAATATGGTGTTTCATTAATATGTAAGATTCAACATATATGTGGTTTTTTTTCTAAAATTATGAATAAAAACTTTTCCACTAAGCTAACATGTATTTTTGTTCCAGTATCTCCCTCAATTGACTGATGACACTTTCATACTCACAAAATGTCACTCACAAAGCCTTTATTTCTTTTCTTGTGAAATATATTCCATTTAGTTTTGTCACACCAAATCCCTTACACTTTATTTTTTAATTGCAAAGCAACTTTTATAAACTTTTCAATCTTTCTTACAACCTTACTGATTCATCCCTTGTGTTTTGTTGTTAGAACTTAATCATCTGTGTACATCATACATATTGTTACTATAACATTTTCTTCCATCTCACTTCTTACCTTTCTTATTTCATACATACATGTCTGTACTTAGTACTGCATTCATTACTAATGCAAATAAGGACATTATCATCGGGTATATCTTTTTTATGCCTCTCTTAAAACCAAAACCTATTTTACCATCCATCTTTTTTTCAGTTCTTGTACCACTTGAATTTTCATTACATTTCTTTATCATTTATTTATTTAACATTTGTTGACCCGGAAAATCTGACTAGGGCAGAGCCTATTTTCAGCGGAGGCCCAGGGAGAAATGTTCCAGACGCATATTACATTAACATATTTTTATCCTATGCCATATACCTCTAAAAGTTTATATATTACTTCATGACTAACTTAATCAAAGGTTTTAGTCATGTCACAAGCTATCAGTCTTACTTCTTTATTTTTCTGTAACATCCCTACTACTTCTTTTTACAATAATTAACATTTCTTTCTTCCCTTTATACAGTAGATCCTTTCTCCTACTGTCTCATCTTATAATTTTTCTTTTTGGTAATATTTTCATCAGTAATTTATATCCAATATTCCCTAGTGTTATAGGCCTTCATTTTAAAGCTTTTCATTTTTTACCTTGTAAAATTTTCACTTCACCCACAAGTCTGCTTTCCTATGTCTGTTCATTTAATATTTTTAGAAAAAACTTCTCTTTCATCTTTAATCATTTTCTTATAATATACATAACATAGACCATCCAATCCTGGCTCTGATTCTTTCTTACCTTCTTTTATCACATTCTCTATGCCTTCTATTGTTATATCATTTTCTAGAGCAACTTTTACTTTTTCAGATATGTAGTTCACTTTCCAGTCTACTTTCCAATCCATATTCTGTTTTTCATACATTTTCTCTGCAGCATTCTCTACCACCTCAATATCTGCTTGCATTTATTTTGTCTCATTTGCCATCTAAGATAGCATCCTTCCTTCCTTCTCATTTTTACTATTTTTTATAAATATGGAGAAATCTCTTTTTCCTTTCCTTAAAAAGAATAAAAGTTAATAATATAACATAATTTTTACTTTTCCTCTACTATTTTCATACATCTGTTTCTTTTATTCTGTCACTTCCATGTAACTCTCTTTCATAACTCCTAAAATTATCTGTATATTTCATATTAGTTCCTTTGTATTCTTTTTTCCATTTGTAAATACATGTTTATACTTCTGGTTCTACATTATTCACAGTTGTGTTAAATGTTTATAAAATGATCTAAATGTCATATGATCTCTCTTGTAATTTCTTCTTTCTTTGTAAAGTCTGTGGCTAATCCGGTCTATATTATAAAGCCGAAAGCTCTAAAGAACGAATACAAGTACATCGACACATAAAACGTGATGTACAAAAATAGCGAAACATGTATTAAGCGAAAATCAAAACACCAAACGTGTTTCTTAAAACAACAGCACCATGCAGGTATAAGTAAATTAACTAAAGAAAACTAAAATAATACACTTTTGCAGGGGCAAGCCCCCCAGCACCCCCACCCCTCTACTTAAATATACCAACTCTGAGACCACACTACAGTGGGTAAAAGGATATATTTCCTTATCCCCAGGATTGCGCTGCTGGCCAAAAAATACATTCAATGTTCTGATATTTGCTCAATACGTGTTTTGCTATTTTTGTAGATCGTTCTTTATGTGTTGTTGTACTTGTATTTGCTCTTTAGAGCTTCTGGTTTTATAATATAGACCCGGTTAATCTCATAATCCCGTCCCCTCTTTTATTTCAAAATTGTCCCATATTCGAGCCCATGCTGCTTTATGATCTGAAAACAATGCTGTCTGTACTCCCTTTGCTGATTTTTTTTGTGTGCCTTCAAAGTAAACTATGTAATCAGTTTCAGTCTTAAAAATTTGCCTTATATATGTCCATTCTTTATTCTTTCCTACTTTTACATCTTGTCATTTTATTAATTCCCTTTATATCTTAATATTCTGTGTTATTTTCCCTTTTCTTTCCACAAGTTGCAGTTCAATTCTCCTAACATCGCTATTTACATATTTACAAACACTTTTTAATTTCTTTAAACTACTGTTTTCTCATCATCAAATTAGTATACACATAAATCACTATTAATCATATATAGTATTAATCATATACATTTTTGTCTCATTCTCATATCACATATCACCCTTCCTTGCACTACTATTGTTAAATCTAAACATCTTATTTCTTAATTTTTCATAAAAACTCATAATCCACGATGTCTCATTTCCTGCACACCTCACAACTATCCCCCCCTGTGCACACACACACACACACACACACACACACACACACACACACAGCCTGTATTCTTTTCCTTTGTTCCTTTATTTTTCTATGTTAAATATGGTATCCAGCAAGCAAAAGCATCTATTTTTAATACCATTCTACCACCTGCAAACCTGTTATATATTTCCTAATGTTATTTGCATTTAAGGGTAAAACTCCTGTATAATCCTTTTCATCTTTTTGTAAATGTTTTACTTTCAATTTTTATTTTTTTCTTTTCCTAGTATCTCATCAATTGATTTTCCACTGTCTTGTTCTTATCCTGTCACCATTTATCACTCTGCTTCTTCTCTTTCTAAAATTGCAAACCTGTTTTCTTTATGTATTCTTTCTGCATATTAATAACCTCAGTATGAATTGTCATTTCTCCTATAACTACCTCTTCATTGTTTAACCTTTCTTCATTATCCCCTTCCCCGTGTCACCTTCTCTGTCAATATTTTATATAGCAATATTTTCTACTCTTTGTCTGTCTTATTGAAATTCCTCTTCATCTACTTTTTTCTTTTCTAATATTGGGCCATCAAACCAGAACTATTCAAATTCTTCACCTTTTCTACAAAAAAGTAAATAAATAAAATAAAAATATAAAAAGGCTGTATGTCGCACCTTTTTTGTTACAGTCTGGAAATAAATGCTTTTCATCCCCACTAAAATAACATGCTTTGGGTTTGCCCCAGTACTTCACAAATCGTCTCTTACAATTCACAATTACTGTATTTGAAATATATTACATTTTCCCATCCTTTCGCCTCACAGTAAGACGTCCTGTTCAATTCTCAGTTAGAGCGTCTTCTGTGTGGAGACATGCATGAATGGGCATCAGAGCAGGCAATTCGGCACGTAAAAAATCTACTGCCAATCATTAGCTGACTGGAGTTCCACTGTGGCAATCCCTAACTGGGAAAAGCCGAAAGACACAACAGCACCCATTTTTACACACACTTCTCAATCCTCAGCTCATACTTTTCATTCTTTATCTTCATGTACTTTACTACACAGTGAATGAAAAAGCACTTTTAACTCAAGCTCATCCATATCTGAAGTCCTAACCTGCAGAATTATTTTCTTTATTAGTTGTAGTCCCAAGCTGTGAAATTAATTGTCTTTCCAGTATGCTATGCAATTCTTTTGTTTTCAGTATCAGTCATACATGATTCCTGCAAAGTTTTCAAGTGTCGCTTCACAGAAATGCAGCTCCCAAATGAGTTAATGTTCTTATGTCTTTAATGTTAAACCCTATTGGCAAAATAATACTATTCATAATGTCAATCCTGTTCACACTGCCATCACTTTTCCGTTTCATTCTTACCACTTATTATCTTATCTTTCACTGCTGACAGACTGCAAATGTTTGTCCCCTCTCAGTTTCTTCTTCCATTTTTCCTTACCTTGCTTCTTCAGCATAACTTCTTTCTTGAAAACAAAAAACTGTTGCAGAGGTAAACCCTTAAAACTGCGTACTCCACCAGTCAATAATACCCCCAATATATTCATTTCACTACTGTTGTTTTTGTTTCCAAAAGAAAGGGAAACAAAAACAAAAGAGAGTATTCCAGCTTTAATACTCTCATGTCACTCCACCGTGCTTCCTCTCCTTCCTTTGGCTCTGCTTGAGTCATCAAATCTATCAGCACTTAGGTTTCCTCTCCTCTGATTTCCAACTTTGTGACAGTTAATCTGAAGTAGTTAACTTCAATTGATCAGCAACCTGTGGGTTTCGGATCCGATACGGATCCGAGCCAGCAGCATACCAAGCAAAAAGATCTGAGCTCCAAGCTCCTCCCCCTACCCATACTACACTGCAACCTCCTTCCAATCCTCAGATCTCATTTGCTGCAGCTTCGCCAGCACAGGATTTTTGAGCTCCAGGCAAGTGTCAGGGTTTTTTCGAAAACTTTGGTCTGTGTGTGCCCCTTTTGACAATTTTAGTAATAATTATTAGTTTATCATTCTCCGTTTATGATAATTATTGTTTTTTTGTACTTTGAAAGTTGTTAACTTTCTGTTAGTGTAGGCCCCCCTTCCAGTCTGTAGAGTATGTTTGTGTGTTCCCTAATATGTCGGAAAGTCAGAAAGTGACTTTCTCTACGTGCACAGAGTGTGGCCACAGCTGTCTCCAGCCGATGGTCACACTTTGTGTGTAGTTTGCTTGGGGGTGGCCCATTTGTCTTCCGGCTGCAAGATCTGTATGGCCTTCAACCCCCGAGCCCTGCGGGATTGCAGGAACAAGTTAATTCTGGCGGGTCTTCTGCCCGCAGAATCAACTTCTGCCACTTCTGCTGCTTCCTTACCAGCCATGGCTGTGGCTGTTCAGCCTTCAGGCCCTTCTCCCCTGTCTAGGACTCACCCTCCCACCTTACCAAAGGGAGAGAGAGAGGCCAAGAAAAACAAAGTAAAAGAAAAACACAGGGAGACAGAGAGACATTTAGAGAAAAAAAAGGATAAAGATAGAGAGAGGGGCTGCAAGCGACAGGCCGAGTTGGATCCAATGGCCCCTCCCACTAAGGTGATCTTGTCTCCTGTGAAAGTTACCAGGCCATCCTCTCCTCGGCTCCATTCACCACGTTTTTCTCCGGAGCTGGAGGAGGAGGCTAGACCACCCTCGAGGTTGTCTTCGCGTCGGCTCTCCCTGTTGGCATTGGTGGCATCCTCCAGATGACTCGGAGCATCTCTGAAGCAGACATGGATTGGATGATGTGAAGGTTTCTACAAACTCAACTGCAGATGGGGGTTTGCTGCCCCCCCCCTCCTGGTTCGGGGAGTTCGGCTCCGTTTTTCACCCTGATAGCTCCTTCTCTGATCCACTATCGGATATCGGAGTCTATGGATATGAGAAGCCCCAGAGTAAGGGGGTCGGCACTGATGGTGCCTTCGGCCTCAACACCAGCCATGCCCTCGAGTCTGTCGGATCTGCTTTCAGTTCCAAGCTCTCGGAGCCGAGAGTTGGAGCACTCGATCGAGGATATGTGTGTACATCGCCGGCCCCGTTAGCGTGGGAACTGAATCCTGTCAGATCCGATATCATGTTCTCTTCCCGATCCTTCATCGGATCCGGAGGGTCTCGGTACCCTCAATACCAGTTTCCAGGGAGCAGTTTCTCTCTCTCCCTCGGCTCTTTTTCAGGGTGAGGAGAGGATCTCTGAACTCTCACTCTGTCTTCTCCCCTACCCTCCTCCATCCCTGCTCCTGGGTTTGTCTTTTGTCATCTGTCATCCCCAGCCCCCACCTGGCCTTGGTCACCCAGTGCCCTCCTGACAGAGGACTGGAGCACAAAGAGCCTCCCCGAGTCCCCCCGAGAGTCCCCGACGGAGATACCCTCCTAAGTGAGGCTGTAAAGGGAAGGCACTTGACTCCCCGAGTCCCTCACTGAGGAAGGTTCCTGAAGATCAGGAAGGTGAGGTCCCTCCTTCACCTCACTCCTATGGCTGGAGACTTGGAAGAAAAATCCTTCCTGGGACATCTCTGGAGCCAGTCGGGGGCATTTTTCGATGCACCTATCCCAATGGGAGTCCATCATGACAGATCGCTGGGTGCGAATAATATCCAGAGGCTATTCTATTCCCTTTATAAACAAGCCCCCTTACACAAGGTGCCTCCCGGATGTCCCACCCACTCAGAGGGAGGCTGCGGCCTTGGAAATACAAAAGCTACTAGAAAAAAGAGCCATCCAGCAGGTGCCCCCAGACCAGTCTGGATCAGGCATCTATTTCAGGTTCTTTTTGGTGCCAAAAAAGATGGGGGACCTATGGCCGATTCTCGACCTATCAACAATGAACCTGTTCATTGCCAAGGAAACATTCCAGATGGTCATGCTTCAATCCATCCTGCCCTTCCTGCAGGGGGAAGACTGGCTGTGCTCGATAGACCAGAAGGATACATACTACCATATTCTGATGGACAGGCAATCCAGGAGGTTCCTCTGCTTTCGGCTAGGGGCCAGTCATTATCAATTCAGTGTCCTACCCTTCGGTCTCACCACAGCCCCCAGGGTGTTCGCCAAGGTCATGGCAGTTGCTGCGGCCCACCTGAGACTTCAGGGCATTCAGGTCTTCCTGTACCTGGATGACTGGCTCCTCACCTCCCCCACCAGGCATCTACTCTTACTAGCCAGAGATTTCTTTCTCAGGATATCACCTCTGCTAGGGATTACCATAAATTTCAAGAAGTCTTCCCTTCAACCTGTTCAAGTGTTAGACTTCATAGGGGCAAGAATAGATTCTCGTCAGACCAGGGCATTCTTAACCCCAGACAGACTACACAGCCTGGCACTTCATGTGTTAGCGCTTCTGCAGTCCTCTTCACCCCCTGCAGAATTAGTCCTGAGAGCCTTAGGGTCCATGGCAGCAGCTATCAACCTTATCCTTTGTGCTCATCTGCATATGAGAATTCTACAGTGAACGTTGCAAGTTCAGTGGTCGATTTTTCATCAACCTCTAGATTTTCCAATCCTTCTGAGCAGAGTGTGCAGAAATTTTCTCACGTGGTGGCTCCAATTTCGTAATCTGCAGTAGGGACGTCCCTTTCTTGCGCCCAAGCCATGGTGACCACGATGCCTCCTGCCTAGGGTGGGGAGGCATTGTTTTGGCAGGACTGTTCAAGGCACGTAGACTCAAAATGAGACCATTCTGCATATAAATGTTCTAGAGATGAAAGCGGTCCTTTTAGCGTTGCAGGCCCTTTATGCTTATTTCCCTCTGGGAACTATTGTGATCCAGTCAGACAATATGTTGGTAGTCTGGTATATCAACAAACGGGGGAACCAAGTCTTATCCCCTTTGCTGAGAAGCCATGAGAGTCTGGGAATGGGCGATCTCCACCAACCGCTTTCTGATAGCAACGCACGTTCTGGGTTGGTCCAACATCTTGGCAAACAAATTGAGCAGAACTATCCTTTCTCCCTACGAGTGGTCTCTGAATCCTTGTGTAGCGGAACAGATCTTCCTCAAGTTGGGTCAGCCTTGCTGCAATCTCTTTGCATTGCCTTCCAATGCGAAGTGCTGCACGTTTTTTCCTCTAATCCCCCCAACAGGGGAAGCCCCCAGAGACGCTCTTGTTCATGCTTGGCCACCCGGTCATCTTTATGCATATCCCCCGCTTCCGTTCATGATAAAGTTCTTACAGAAAGCATGCCGGTTGGGGGCAGATTGATCCTTATAGCCCCATTCTGGCCTCGTCAAGTCTGGTTCCTCTGCCTACAGTCTCATCTCATAGCTCTACCTTGGATCTTGGATCCCATTCTGGATCTGATTCGTCATCACTCGGGAATGCTTCCTCCGAATCTGGACAACCTGAAGCTCACAGCTTGGCTGCTCCAGTTCCACTAGTTGCTAGGACTCCCGTTATCTCTTCTCCTGTTAAATCTATCTTGTTTCCGGCACATAAATCCTCTACCAGGAAAATTTACTGTAGCAAATGGAGACGCTTATCCATTTGGGCTTCACAGACAAATCTAGATCCTTTTACCACTCCGATCCAGCGGTATTAGACTTTTTGTCTCATATCTTCCAACAATTAGCCAGCTCTTCCACAGTGAAGGTCCAGTTGACAGCTATTTCTCATTTCCATGTAGGGGACAATTTAGGCTCTCTCGCTACTGCCAGAATTTGTAAGACCTTTTTGAAAGCCACTTTTCTTCTGAGGTCTCCTATTAAGAATCCGTCCCCGCCATGGGATCTGACTGCGGTTCTTCAGGCCTTAGTTGCACCTCCTTTCGAGCCCTCGGCATCAGTTGACTTAAAATTTTTGTCATGGAAGACGGCTTTTCTGGTAACTATAGCTGCAGCAAGGAGAGTGTCGGAGCTTCAAGCTCTTTGTATAAAACCCCCATATCTTGTGTTTCATAAGGACAGGGTGTCTCTCAGGACTAATCCATCCTTTCTCCCTAAAGTTGCTTCTGAGACATACATTAATCAATCTATTAATTTGCCTGTCTTTTCCCTAATTTTCAGAACAAAAGGGGAATACAAACTTCATTTGCTGGATGTTCACAGGCAGTTACATTTTTATTTGCACAGAACAACGGTCTTTCGTAAATCTAATCAACTTTTTGTTTCTTTTGCTAAGTCCTTTTTAGGGAAACCAGTTTCAAAAGTGACTCTTGCTAGGTGGATTTCCCTTTGTATCCTACAAGCATACAGAAAGCTTGGTTTACCAGAACCAGTAGGAGTTCATGCTCATTCTACACGTTCTATGGCAAAGTCTGCAGCATTCTGGTATAGGGTTTTTCTCAGTGGCTACCTGGGCGTCTTCTCACACCTTCATTACTCATTATAAACTGGATTTGGTGTCTAGAGGAAGGGCTTCCTTTGGCTCTGCAGTACTCCGGAATATCCTTACTTAAGGGCCTCCCAAGATTTTGGGTAGCTGGGGACTCTGTCCCACAGGTTGCTGATCAAATGAAGTTAACTACTTCAGGTAAAGAAGTTATGTACTCACAATAACGTTCCATCTGAGTAGGTAAACTTCATTTGTCAGCAACCGTCCCTCCCTCCTTCCCCCTTACCTTGGCATTATTTTTGCTGAACTCTATGTTCGGAGTTCACGAGCTGGAGGTTTTTCCTTGGTTTAGGGGTCTCAGGTTAGTTTGTTGGTGTCACGTGTGGAGTGGCAAACTTGATCTGAGGATTGAATGGAGGTTGCAGTGTAGTATGGGTAGGGGGGAGGAGCTTGGATCTTTTTGCTTGGTATGCTGCTGGCTCGGATCCGTATCGGATCCGAAACCCACAGGTTGCTGACAAATGAAGTCTACCTACTCAGATAGAACATTATGGTGAGTACATAACTTCTTTTTTCATCTCTTTCTCCTTCCTTCAGTTAGTTTTGTCCTGATTCTCTATCCATTTCTGATGCACTTTCCTCCATCTCGGAATTCCCAGAACTGCAGTAGCAGCCTACCAACACCTCCTAGCAGCTCCAGAGAGTGCTTCACTCCCTCTCCTCCAAAGAGTAGGGACATTTTATTTAAACAAAAGAACAGTCAATAACAGCAGAAAAAATCCAAACAAGAAAGACAACAGTCATCACATACAAACAATTAAAATTAAAACAAACACAAAACATATTAAATGTTCCATAATTCCCCCATCCCTTTGCCACAACAGTTTTTTTTTAATTTTTCCAGAATTAATGCAGTATATCAAATAATATACAACAGTTCATCACAATGTAATGACCATAATATCCATAATACACTAACAACAAAGATATCAATTTTCTCATGCTGAAACTGAAATTTGAGATCATGATTTCCATATATGGTCATATTCAAAGTTATAGATGATATAAAAATCATATCATATAATTTCAGACATTCGTACCAAAATAAGTCAATTCTGAGTCAAGACAGAAAAGCACGCTGTATAGATTTTTCTACCAGGCACAATGTATAAAATCATCTGATGTTGTTAATCTTCACTTAATCCTTGGCAGTGGGTTTGGTTCCGAACCCTCAGAACCGACTTGACCGTGTCTTTCAGCACGCACTCTCCAAAATCTCGAGGCAGGCTCTACCCATAATGCTTCTCACAGAGATTACCTTAGATGTCGTTTGCCACTTTGCAGACAAGACATGTTCATTCCATCTCTCGAGCTTTGGCAGTTAAAGTGTAAGTGTTTTCAATTTCTTCTTTAACTCTTTACCTTTTCTATCTTTATTAGTACTTCTACCCACTCCTCCATCCTTCTAAGTAATTTCCATCTTACTATTACCATTGGTAATCTGTCCCTTACCATAGTTGGTAAGTTCTCCTTATATTTATACCACTGAAGGATCTCTTAATACCATAGTTGGTATTATTTTCCTTTTCTTCCTTTATTAAAAAAAAAAATAAAAAAATAAATCTTTACTTCTGTCCTTCCTTATCTCATTGCCGATAATGGCGGACCAAAAAGAATCTCCCTCAAAACCTTCAAAGGGCACCTCAGGATTCAAGAGGTGTAGGAAATGTGAGGGTAAAATGCCCAAGTCAGACAGGTGCACTTTATGTGTTTATTGTCTTGGCAAGATTCACCTGCAAGAAAATTGTACGATTTGTCATGGGTTCTCCTCCCGTATGTTGATGGAAAGGAAGAACAAACTTATTTTAAAAGGACTTTTGAAATCTCCTTTTGACAAGGCCATTTCTGGTTCCAAGGAGAAAATTAGTGATACGGGAACTTATTCCTTCCATGGTTTGAAGAAAATATCTTCCTTGGTTTCGAGTGCTTTGGAACCAACTAAGAAAAATCTCAAAACATTCCTCAGTACCGAAGAGTTCATCGGCACCAGGGGGCATGTCTACACCAACAAAATTGGCTTTGGAGCAGACAGCCAGCTCCACATCGGTACCAACAGATCAACCGGTACCTAAGATACTGGAACTTCCTGTGTTCCCAAGAACTTCTTATTCCCCTTCTGTGGATCCTTTCAGAATTACCCCTTTTGTGGAAGTGAGATGATCTAGATTTCCTTCCATGGCATCTGTGAGTTTGACTAAGAGTCTATCAGAAGCTGATATTATGAGGCTAGTGAATCATCAACTTGTGGTGAGAGGATTACCTTCAGTTCTGAGTCAGTCCGGCATCGAAACTGTATGTTCTGTGACCCCCCCCCCCCATACCCTCCTCCTCCAACTGTACATGAGCCTTTGGAGTCTTTGAGACTGACACTGCTGTCTCTGACTGACTCAGTTCCGATAGCTTTTTCGTCTTCAGTTCCAAAAAACATCTTGAGTATCTCCAAGCGATGGGCACCAGAGACCTCCCAGGGTTGAGACTCTCTGGTTGATTTTGAGATGCATGGTGCCTTTTCAGTTCCTTCTGTGCCATCTATGCCTCTTGATCCCTCGGCCCTTGTAGTGCCGACCCAGGCTTCTGGTCCAGGTGCGGTCTCCTCGGTGCAGGGTGTGATCCTGATTCTGAAGCAGTCTACTTTAGTTCTAGACTCCCATCTCACTATGGGGGGACCTGCCTTCTGGATTATGGAAAAGGCATTATCCATTGGGGATTTTCAGTCCTTCCCATCCCTGTCGGGACATATTTCCTCTTGGTCTGAGCTACCATTGGTCTCACTCCCTGGACAGAGGGCGCAAAAGTCCCAGGTGACTCCCACTTTAGTGGTCTCCTGTTTGGAAACTTCCCAGGAACATCCCCCCGAGGAAGTCCCTGAGAAAAGGAAGTGCAAGAGGAAGCATCTGGTCTCCCTGGAAGAGTCTCATACCAAAGATACTGACTTCAATGAAGGAGAAGGGTCCCCCAGGTCACCCCCGATGATGTTTCCTTCAGGGAGATCCTGGAAATCCTGAAGCAGAGGGGTGGCTGGTCATCCACCCAGCCTTCTTCAGAGGAATTAGTATACCTAGAGGCTTTTTGTGCCCAACCTTCCACTTCTTGAATATCTCTGCCCGCTCATGATTTTATCAGACTGATTGCAGAGTGGGCGTAGAAGATGCCTGACTCCATAGAGCCAATCCCCAGGAGACCTGATTGTGTAGTATCAGCACCAAAAGAAGAACCACATTGCTCTAAGGGAATTCCTGTTGATGCCATGGTGGTAGCAGCTGCCACCAAGAGGGAACTCGTGGAAGAGAGTTCTACTATCCATCCTCCTAACAAGGAGTCCGGGATGTTGGATAGATTTGGGAAGCATGTTTATGCTTCAATGTCCTTCGCACTGAGATCCCTGAATTATATGGCACATTTTACCAGATTACAGAGAGATTTGATCAAAGAATTTTCAAATACTCTCTCAAGAGCAGTAGCTGAAGAGGTCCGTTACAAAGTTTCCTGTCAGCTTGCAACCCTAGAGTCTATTTCCAATTTGTCCATGAGAATCATAGCACATGCAGCTGAAGGGATGACCAGGGCAGCGGGTTCAGGTATAGCCATTAGAAGGCACTTCAGGATGCGCTTGTGTGACTTTGTGAAGCCATTTAAAGCATCATCGTCAATGCTCCTTTTGACAGATCTACCCTTTTTGGCGCAAAGGTTAAAGATACTCTAGCTAGAAGTGAGCAAGATGGTAAGACACTATCTGCCATAGGCATATGTTTCTCCACCCCTCAGAGACCTTACTCAAGGAACCAAAGGAGTGGGAGACTATGGTTTAGAAAATCCAAGGGGCCTTTCCACCACTCATGAGGTAAAGACTTCCCCTGAGGCAGAGGGGGAAGCAACAGAAGATGCCGACATAGGGGCAGAAATGGACCGCAGAATCAGGGGTCCAGAGAATCCCTCTCTGGCACTTCCTGTCAGCATCCCTGAAAGGATGCCCAATTGCCTTCCTCTGGAGGCAGTCAGGGGACGATTATCCCTTCACCTACAGGCCTGGCAATCAATAACTTCGGACAAATAGGTACAGGGAATAATATCCAAAGGTTAGCAGATTCCACTATCTGTAACTCCCAAAGCACAGAAAAAACTCCCAGATGTTCCACCCAATCAAAGGGAATCAGCAGTCTTAGAAATTCAAAAACTGCTCAAAAAAAGAGTCATCCAAAAAGTCCCACCAGACCAAACAGGATCGGGGATTTACTCAAGATTCTTTTTAGTGCCCAAAAAAACAGGGGACTGGAGACCCATTTTGGATCTCGGCAAATTCAACAAGGCAGATCAACAAACCAAATTCCAGATGGTCTTGGTACAAGCCATACTTTCTTTTTTGGAAAAAGGCAACTGGATGTGCTCTATAGACGTCAAAGATGCTTATTACCATATAAAAATGGAAAAAAGCTCCAGGAGGTTTCTATGTTTTCGGCTAGGAGTCAGTGATTACCAGTTCAGAGCACTGCTGTTTGGACTAACCAAAGCCCCCAGTGTGTTTACCAAATGCATGGCAGTGGTTGCAGCTCACCTCAGACTGCAAGGTTTTCAAGTCTTTCCGTATCTCCATGACTGGCTCCTCATTGCTACCACCAGGCGTCGCTCAGAACAGGCAAGAGAGTACATCATGAATGTTTGCACATCTCTAGGCATTTCAGTAAATCTCGAAAAATCCAACCTGCAGCCTTCTCTGCAATTGGATTTCATAGGTGCTTATCTAAACACTGTCTCTGGAATAGCTTCTCTTCCTACAGAGAGACCAAAAAGTATCAGGGCCCTAGTCAGACACATTCTCCAAAGCAATAGAGTCCCAGCAAGACTTATCCTTCAAACCTTAGGTTCAATGGTAGCTTCAATCACTCTGGTTCCTCTAGCAAGGTTTCATATGCGAATAATACAGTAGCTACTAGCAACTCAATGGTCCCTGATTCGCCAACTAATGTCTTACTTAGTCTTGATCACCAACCATTGCAAACAAGACCTCACATGGTGGCCTCACTCCGACCAAATTCTCTTGGGCCGACCATTCACTCTTCCCCAGCCCCAAGCCATAGTGACCATGGATGCTTTCCAGATAGGGTGGGGGGAGCATTATCTAGGAAAGACAGTTCAGGGCACATGGTCCCAATTGGAGGCTGATTTGCACATCAACATTCTAAAAATGAGGGCAGTGCTATTAATGTTGCAAGCATTCCAGGATAAACTCTGTCTCGGGACAGTTGCAATTCAGACAGACAACATATTGGTAGTCTGGTACATCAACAAACATGGGGAAACAAATCTTACCCACTATGCCAAGAAGCACTCAGCATTTGGCAATGGGAAATTTCTTCCAACCGCTTTCTGATAGCAACACACATTCCAGGAAGTTCCAATGTGATAGAGGACAAATTAAGCAGGACAGTTCTTATCCCTCACGAGTTGTCTCTGAACCCTGTAATGGCGGACAGGATTTTTTGCCATTGGGGCCAACCTTGCTGTGACCTATTTGCGTCTCCCCTGAACAACAAGTACAGAAGTTACTTCACCCTAATCCCCTTCACCAGGGGAGTCACCCAGAGATGCTCTTCTCCACAGTTGGCCTCCCAGTCTGTTATATGCCTTGCCCCCCATTCCGCTAATCTCACAATTCCTACAGAAAGCCAAAAGGACCAAGAATTCAATAATCCGCATTGCCCTATTCTGGCTTTGACAAGTTTGGTTTCTCTTCCTTTGACCTCATCTGTTACAGAAACCATGGATCCTGGACCCAGTTCCAGATCTACTAACTCACCCAGAGGGCATGGTTCACCCCAATCTTCAACACCTCAAGCTTACTGTATGGCTTCTGCAATTCCCATGATTGTCAGGCATCCTTCTCTTTCTTCCCCTGTCCAATGTATTATTATTGCACACCACAAACCTACTACTAGAAAACTCTACCTTTGCAAATGGAAGAAATGTACTAAATGGGCCTTGAATAAAGGGCTTGACCCCTTTGCTGCTGATATCCAAGATGTCCTAGATTTCATAAATACTCTTTTTCAGTCTGGTTCCTCTGCTTCTATGATAAAGGTTCATCTAGCAGCAATTTTGAATTTTCATTCAGGTTGGAATAATTCTTCAATAATGTCTCACAAACTTTGTAAAGCCTTCTTGAAGGGGCTCTTCCTACTAAAACCACCTTTTAAAGAACCAATTCCCCCATGGGATCTAACTACTGTCCTTCAAGCTCTAACCAAGGCCCCTTTTGAACCATCAGCATCTTGTCATTTGAAGTACTTATCCTGGAAGACTGTATTTTGGCAGCAATTACTTCTGCAAGAAGGGTTTCCAAATTGCAAGCCCTATCATGCAGATCACCCTACCTGATCTTTCATAAGGACAGAGTGGCACTGAGAACAAATCCCTACTTTCTACCCAAGGTAGTCTCTGAATCCAATAGTAATCGGTCCTTACAGTTACCAACTTTTTTCCCTAATGTTTCCAACAAGGGAGAATATGCACTTCATTTACTAGATGTGCACAGACAGTTATGTTTTTATCTTGACAGAACAAAAGAATATCGAAAATCAGATCAGTTATTTGTAGCCTTTTCACTCCTCCATATGGGCTATTCAGTTACTAAGGTTACTTTAGCTAAATGACTGACAGACTGCATCACATTCATTTATCAATCTCAAGGATTTCAACTTCCCAAAATAGTTCAAGCCCAGTCAACAAGACCTGTTGCAACGTCAGCAGTTTTTCATTCCAGAGGTTCTCTAGATGATATCTGTGCAGCAGCCACATGGTCTTCTCATCATACCTTCATCTCCCATTACAAATTAAACCTGGTCTCGAGGAGTCGAGCATCCTTTGGCTCTATGCTGCTTCAGAATATTCTTCCATGAGTCCTCCCAAGGCTAAAGTAGCTGAGGATTCTGTCCCACTGTCAAGGATTAGAGGAAGATTAACAACATCAGATAAAGAAGTTATGTCTTACCATAACATTCCATCTGTGTTGTTCATCTTCACCAATTCTTGACATACCCACCTGCCTTCCCCCATCCTAAGACTCTTAGTGGATCTGTTTAGTCCTGATCTAGTTTCTTATTAAGGACTCATATATGGCATTGTCTCTATTTTAGCTATATTAAACCATTCTATTTTCTGCTACATATACTGTCATATGGCAAACTTGATCTGAGGTAATCTCTGTGAGGAGCATTATGGGTAGAGCCTGGCTCAAGAGTTTGGAGAGCACGAGCTGAAAGATATGGCTGAGTTGGTTCCTAGGGTTTGGAAACAAACCCACCGTCAAGGATTGGTGAAGATGAACAACACAGATGGAACGTTGTGGTAAGACATAACTTCTTTTTTGAGCACAAATTTTATACTTCATTTGAGCCTTTACTAGCAATTTTTGTAATATCATCCTCCATGAAAAGTCCTGTAACTCGGGCAGATTTTGAAGATTTTGAAATGTACTATGCCTATATATAGTACTAAGCTTAACAGACCCTGGCTACAGTTAGATACTGCTATGATAATAATATTTATCCATAACCAATTTATATAATAAATTCCTATGTGTTTCTGTAAGTCAGACAATAGATGGCAGGAAACACACTGTAAAACGTATTCATGCATGAGATGTGTTTCATGACTACGTTTAATATGGGGCAAACTTTCTCATGCTAATCTGTATATATATTTTTTCAGAACAGTAACCCCAGCATAATTTTTTGTGGTTCATAAACTTCCAACAAAATCCATATCATATTTAAGGAACCCATAAAAACTATGAGATTAATTAAACCGAGACTTCTAGCCTCAACTTTACTATAAATTACATTATGTCTGATAGGACTCAGTCTCAAACCTCAAAAAAGGAGAAGAAAATGTCTAACAATTTTTCTTTTCTAAAAGGACATGGAGATAATGTTGCTTATACATGCCAATTTCCTAAAATCCTATTATGTAAAACATACAATTTCTTTGTAAATGACATTTAAAATGACTGCAAGATTTCAGTTGTTTTTTAACCAAACATAAAATAGCATCCCATTGTTCCATATAGGAAGTTTCATTACCAGAAAAATACCCCTAATAAATGTATTTGTGATGTTACAAACTTAGAACAATCGCATGATGTAGTCTATCAAAACCAACACATTTAGGTAGGTTAAAAGATAAAACTGAAAAAAAGATAACTGTTGGACTACCACAGCAACCTTTAGCAATCAATATTCAGATATTAGCTCAATACTGGCTCGTGACTGTATCCCTATCCCATCATGCTCTAGTGAAGCTCCCCAGATCTCATTTGCCGCAAATCAGATCGGAGGCTTCCATCTTGGCTCTGGCTAAGTGAACCAATCTTTATTACCATTATTATCCTTTCTTTCTCTAAAAATATCTTGTTCTACTTTAAAATAAGTTAGTGTTTACTCTTCTTGTAGGTATTGTGGTTAGTTAGTTAGGAATATTCGTTGCTGTGTTGTTGCTTCTGGACGTTGTTTTTTTCGTTGGGTCTTGTCTCTCCCTATCCCAGTTAATTTTTCCTACAATTACTGTTGTTAGAGAAAATAGAAAGGTGTCAGCCCGTTTAAGTTAAGGGGCTGCTTTTGCCTGTTTTATTTAGAGGGCATCTTGTTATTTGTTTATTGTTAATAGTTTTTCCTACTGCTTAAATAAAAGGGGCATCAGACCGTTAAAGTTAGAGGGCTGCCGCTGCCCGTTTTTAGTTAGAGGGCAACCTGACTTCTTTTCTTCCTCTCTTGCTTGAAGTTTCTTAAAAAAAAGTTTTGTTTGATATTTTATATATCATACTGTAGGGATTTAGTACTTTGTTGTTGTAGTTATTGTTTTGCTCTTATGTGTGTGTGGACTCTGATTTTAAACATGTCCAAGGAGCATAAGGAAACTAAGCCTTTGGGCTTTAAAAAGTGTAGTAAGTGCAGCCAGAAAAGTTGATAATGGACTCCCATACTGTTTGTGTGTATTGCTTGGGAGCAGTACATCTTCAGGAATCATGTTTGATATGTCACTCATTCAGCTCTAGAGTGCTACTAGAGTGAAAAAAAAAGCTAATTGTGAGAGGCTTATTGAAGACCCCTTCCAGAAAGCTATAGAAACAGGTCCGGGCACTTCAGGATCAGTGAAATCGCTTTCATCTAAATCAGACAAATCCACTAAAAGATCTTCTCCCTCTTCTGGGCAGTCAGAGCATGTTAAAAAATTAAGCAAAATTGTATCTCTGGCTCCGACTGTTTCAGAGCCGACAAAATATGCTTCATCAGCGCCAGCTGTTTCCGTGCCTATGGAAACAAACTCAGGAGCCAGTCCCCAGAATTGGAGCCAGTTAGTCATGTTCTGAGGTCACCTATTTTGCAGTCAGTCAGATCCCCTACTCTCTCCTCTAAGTCCTCCAGGAGTATTTCGGAAGATGATGTGAATAGAGAGTTGCTTAGGCTTCTAAAGACACTGGCACTGGCCAAACTCCTTTCTGCTCCAGCCCACAGGGATTCAGAGCCAGCCAAGACTACCCCACCAACAGCGATTCCTCCTCTGAGCTGACCCGGGACCTCGAGGCCGGAATGTTTGGAACTGACTGTTGTGGAACCATCAGTGCTGAGAACCATACTTTTATCTTTGGAACTGACGTCTGCTCTGACATCCTAAGTCCCATCTGAGGAGTCTAGGAGCTGATGCTCTCCGGTCAGGTCCGGGGATGGGATTCGGATCGGACATTTGTCGGATCCAAACTTACCTCTCAGGGCTTTGGCCAGGATGAGCTCAGCTCCTACATCGGCTTCAGAGTCAACCCCCTTGGTTCTGAGGATTTCTTCTGGCTCTTCAGAGTCGGAGGTGTCTTCAGATCAGGGGGGGGCTTTCGAGCTGATGAGGAGGGTGCTGTCTCCACAGACAGCTTCACTCAGGGGTTCCGACATTCCTTCCCCTAAGGCACCAGCTTCGGTCTCTGCACCAAACCATCCACAGACCAGAAGAGACCCTAGGCCTCAGAGTACCCCATCGGGCAAACCCCTCTCTTCTGAAACCTCTTCAGAATACACTTCTGAAGAGGTCCCTTGTAAGAAACTCTGCAAGAGGAAGCATATGGACTTCCCAGAGGAGTCAGTCACCTCAGTCACAGACCTTGATGAGTCGGAAGGGTCCCCACAGTTGCTTCTGAGGATGTCTCCTTCGCAGACATCCTATAAATCCTTAAGCAGAGAGCTGGATGGAAGCCCATCATCCCTTCATCCCTTCTGATGAGTCTGTTTACCTGAAGGCCTTTGGGTTTCACCCTTCAGCCACTTGGGTGTCTCCACCTTTCAAAGAACTTATGGAACTAGTTAGTCAAAAGGCATGGGAGTCTCCAGAGGCAGTGGAGCCTGTCCCTAGGAGGCCAAATAAGTTCATCACAGCCTCTTCAGAGAAAGACTTCCTGACCAAGGGTATCCCTGTAGATGATATGGTGGTGCAGCAGCCATCAAAAAGGAAATTTCTGAAACATCCTCATCTGTCCATCCACTGAACAAGGAGTCTCATATGATGGACAGATATGGGAAGCAAATGTTTGCCTCAACGACTTGCATTCAGATCGTTGAACTATCTGACATATTTTACAAGGCTACAAAGAGATCTCCTAAAGGTGCTAGGAGATACTCTCCAAGGTACAGTAGCTGCAGGGGTGTCAGACAAGGTTTCCTCTCAGGTCTCCACCTTAAATTATGTGGTCAACTCCTCCATGAGGCTCATTTCTTATGCAGTAGATGGAGCAAGCAGAGCAGTGGGTTCAGAAATTTCCCTAAGGAGACATTTCTGGATGCACTTATGCGACTTTGCAGAACCTTTCAAATCTTCCTTTACTAATACCCCATTCGATGGCTCATCCTTGTTAAGGCCAAAAGTTAAGGAGATGCTAAGCAGGTGTGAACAAGAAGGAAAGACTCTCTCTGCCATAGGAGTCTGTTTTTCCGTAGCTTCTAGACCTTATCCAAAAGGCCAGAAGGTGGAAGATGTGGTTCTGTAAATCCCAGAGAGTTTTTCAGGACACACGTGGTGACTCTTCCCCTAGGGGCAGAGGGGAAAGTACAAATGGAAGACACCGGCAACACGCCAAAGGGGGTCCGCAAAACCAGGGCAACAGGGATTCTTTCCGTGGTAGGCTCTTTCAGTGCTCCTGAAGGGATTCCTGTCTGTCCATCTCTGGAGGCAGTCGGGGGTTGATTATCTTTGTACCTAAAAGCCTGGCTGGAAATAAAAGACAAGTGGCTGCAAAGTATCATATCCAGAGGATACTCCATACCATTTTCTCTTCCCACCTCAAACATAAAGAAAACTCTGGACGTTCTACCCAAAGGGATCAAGCAACTCTAGAAATTCAAAAGTTGCTAGACTAATTTGGGATCTTAAAAGATTAATCGAATCATTTAAAAAGACCAAGTTCCAGATGGTAACACTGCAATCGATTCTTCCCTTTTTGGGAAAAGACAATTGGATGTGCTCTATAGACCTCCAGGATGCATACTACCACATAAAGTTGGACAGGCCATCCAGGAGTCATGTGCACTTCCGGCTGGGAGCCAGTCATTACCAGTTTCGAGCTCTGCCCTTTGGTCTCACTACAGCCCCTAGAGTGTTCACCAAGTACATGGCAGTAGTCACGGCTCACCAGAGACATCTTGGATTCCGAGTGTTTCCATATCTAGACGACTGGCTATTAACTACCACTACCAAGCATCTACTACTGGAATCAAGAGACACCACTCTCTCTCTCTGCTCTCACCTAGGAATCACAATAAATTATGAAAAATCTGCCTTCTTGCCATCGCAACATATTGTTTTTATAGGAGCAGATCTAGACGCAATACATATGATGGCAAAACTTCCTGCAGAAAGAGTCTTAGTTCTGAGACAGCAAATCTCCCACATTCTCTCCAAAACAAGAGTACAGGCAAGGACAGTTTTGAAAGTCCTGGGAACCATGGCAGCAGCAATACGTTTAGTTCCACTAGCACGCATGCACATGAGAATTCTGCAGTGGCTACTATTCACCCAGTGGTCTTTGCAGGAACTACTCATGTCTCATCAAATTCTATTAACAGAGTCCTGCAAGAAGGACTTTTGCTGGTGGCTTCACTCCAATCACATGACATCGGGTCAACCCTTTCTTTCCCTACAGCCTGTGGCTACAGTGACCATGGACACGACCCAGATAGGGTGGGGGGCATTATCTGGGAAGGACAGTCCAAGGCACTTGACAGGATCACGAGGCCCATTTGCACATGAATGTCCTAGAGATGAGAGCAGTGCTTTTGACATTGCAGGCACTCCAAAACTCTCTCCCACTGGATACAATTGCAATACAGACAGACAACATGTCGGTTGTCTGGTACATAAACAAACAAGGAGGGACCAGGTCTTACCCCCTTTGTCAAGAGGCCCTCAGAGTATGGCAGTGGGCGATCTCTTCCCAACGCTTTCTGATAGCAATGCACATCCTGGGCAAATCCAACGTGATAGCAGACAAACTCAGTAGAACAATTCTCTTGCCTCATGAGTGGGCCCTAAAACAAGAGGTAGTGGTGATGATCTTTCAAAAATGGGGCCAGTCTTGCTGCGACCTTTTCACCACGTCCATGAATACCAAATGCAGCAGCTATTTTGCCCTGATCCCCCCTGCGGGAGAGTCACCAAGGGATGCACTTGTACATGATTGGCCCTCAGGACTTCTTTATGCCTTCCCTCCCTTTCCTCTAATACCCAAGGTTCTCCAGAAAGCCAGCTCATTGGGAAGCAAGCTGATTCTCATTGTCCCATACTGGCCTCGTGAGATTTGGTTCCCCTTCCTTTGGCCTCATCTTCAGGAGGAGCCATGGGCTCTGGATTCAGTTCCAGACTTTCTGACTCATACATCTGGAACACTCCACCCTTGTCTTCAAACCCTCAAATTGACAGCTTGGCTGCTCCATTTCCAATTATAGCCAGGCTTCCTAATCTCCATCATTCGGTCAAACATATCTTGATCTCTTCTCATAAGGCCTCAACGAGAAAATTATATATTAGTAAATGGAAAAAGTTTTCTTCCTGAGCATTGACAAAAAATATTGACCGTTTTCTGCTCCTATAATTTCTATTCTCTAATTTCTGGCAAAACTATTTAATGAAGTCGCAGCTGCAACTACCATTCGTGTACAGTTAGCAGCAGTATCTAATTTCCATATAAGCGATTTCGCCCCTAACTTGATGTCCCACAAGCTATGCAAAACCTTCCTGAAAGGTACTAATTTGTTAAGACCACCCATAAAAACATGGATTCCTATTACGTTATCAAAAGATAATGTAATCAAACGTCCAAAACATCGAAAAGGCCGCATTTCGAAATCGCAGTACAATGAAGATTGGGATATTTGCCCTTTCCTCACTGTAGTGCGATCTCGGAGTTGGAATATATATTTAGCAGGGGGTGGGGGGTGCAGCCCCCCACAATAAAAGTTTTGAAATGCGGCCATTTCAGTGTTTTGGCTGTTCGATTACGTTATCTTTCGATAATGTAATATAAACCCTAAAAACACCCCTACCACCATGGAACCTAAACTTTGTTCTGTCCTGTTTGATCCTTCCCCCATTTGAACCTGCGTCATCAAGTGATCTAAAATTTTTAACGTGGAAAATAAGTATGTTGATTGCCATCACTTCTGCTAGAAGTGTTTCAGAACTGCAAGCATTATCGAGCAAGCCACCATATATGCTTTTTCACAAAGATAGAGTATCCCTTCAAACAAACCCATCCTTCCTGCCAAAAGTATGCTCAGAGTCTAAACTAAATCAGTCCATAGAGTTACCATTTTTTTTCCCAAACCATGGCAACAAGTAAGAATATAAACTTCACCAACTGGATGTACATAGATAATTACGCTTCTACTTACATAGGACAAAGGATTTCAGGAAATCTGATCGGTTATTTGCATCATTTTCAGAAGTAAAGAAAGGTGCCCCTATATCTAAGATCACACTTTCAAAATGGCTCTTAGATTGTATTACCTTTATATATAATTCTAATAACAAAGTTCTCCCATTTAAAGTCAAAGGTCATTCTACAAGAGCCATGGCAACCTCTTCTGCCTTTCGAGCTAGACTGCCACTTAATAGCATTTGGGCTGCTGAGACTTGGGTAAAGCCTCATACCTTTATCACTCATTACAAAGTAGATTTGACCTTCATGGACAGGATCTCCTTTGGGTCCACCATCCTGAAGAATATACTCCCGTGAGTCACCCAAGAAATATGGTGCTAGGGACACTGTCCCAACCAGTAAGAATAAAGGTGAGATAGGACAACATAACATAAAGAAGTTATGTACTCACCATAACATTCAATATTTGTTGTCCATCTTGCCTTCATTCTTACGTCCCACCCTCCTTCCTGCTACCTATGACTCTTGGAGAACAAAGAGGGCAAAGAGGTTCCTTCTTTGGCAAGTGTGTCTCTCACCTTCATTATCTTCATAAGATGTATTGATAGTACCTTAGGTACCTATGGTTATCAGCAAACAAGATCTGGGGAGCTTCACGAGAGCATGATGGGATAGGGATATAGCCATGAGCCAGTGGAAGACCTCGAGCTTTAGCATATGGCCGAGTCAGAACCGAGGATCGGTTCCGAACCCAATCAGTAAGAATGAAGGTGAGATGGACAACAAACATGGAATGATATGGTGAGTAATAACTTACTTTTTTTACTCTGTTAGATTAATTGCAGAGTTTATTTAAGACCCTTTAAGGTTATTGCATGCAAATATGCTTCTCATTCGTCATATTAACTACTGTCCATGATATCAAGCTAAATGAAAGTTGCTATTGCAGTTCAGTTGCCTGATGGCCAGGCGATAGAAGCTTCTGCTAAACCTGGATGTTTTGCAACTTATGCTACTATAATGCTTTCCAGATGTTAGGTGCAGGAACAGTCCATATGTAGGGCGAGTACAGGCTATGACTATTTTCCTGGCTCTGTTGGGCCAATGAGACTGGTGCAAGTCTTGAATAGATGGTAGAGTGGGCCTGGTAATTGTTTCTGCTGCTTTCACCCGTCTTTGGGGGGACTTGTGGTCTGTGGTGGAGTGGTTGCCATACCAAGCTGTAAACCTGTTTGTCAGGATGCTCTCAATTGTGCCCCTGTAGAAGGTCATGAGAACAGGGGCAGGTTGATTTGCTGCTCTTAACCTTTGTAGAAAGTGTAGGCGTTACTGTGCTTTCTTGACAATGGCATTTGTGTTCACAGACCAAGACAAGTCTTCTGAGATGTGCACCCCAAAAAACCTGGTGCTTTTTTCCCTCTACACTGTTTCCCAATTGATTGTGAGTGGAGAATGTTTCTTATGGTTTCTTCTGAATACACGATTACCTCCTTGGTCTTAATCACACTGAGTGCCAGATTGTTGTTACCACACCAAGTTATCAGTTGTCTCACCTCCTCTGTATAGGTTGTTTCCTCCTCATTGCTGATGAAACCCACTGTGGTATCATCTGCAAACTTGATTATATGGTTGGAGCTGTACTTGGCAGCACAGTTGTACATTAGCAAAGTGAATAGCAGAGGGCTTAGAACACAGCCTTGAGGTACACCAGTGCTCAAGGTGATACTCTTTGAGGTGAACTTAAATGAAGATGCTTGCATCAGTGCACTTTCAGAATGCTACCAGTAAGTCCTCTATTATGATTTTGTTTCTTGCCACAACTCTTTCTCTATAGTACAAAAAATAATAGAATATTTAGCCTTGAAAACTTCCCACCATGCAGTTCACGTACCAAAACAATCTCTCTTAGAAAATTGTTGTCCCCAGAAATCAGTTCAAACCTTACTCCAAAACTCAGAACCACAGAGGTGATAATAGACTTTAGACCTTATACTATTCTATATTTTGGAAACAATGTTATATAACATCTCTTCTTAAATCAGGAACCCCAGTAGTAAACACAAGACCTGATACTGTTCTATTTGCTATATATAGGATATTAAAAAATATATACATAAGCCACATTTTAATTACTTAATGTTAAATAACCCACTATCCCCCACTTAGCATGACACAATACTGAAACCACCCTGGTGACTTTCAGAAACACTGTTTAAAAAAGCATAGCTCTATCAAATTTTTGAGCTATCAAAAGCATTTGACACAGTCAGGGGTTCATTAACAGGCCTGGCATGAACTATAATCTGCTCTCTCAATATGTTATTTTGCAATTCAGAAACAAGCAAATCATGATGTAGAAAGACCATTTACATGTCTCTGAATCACAGTTAACTACCAGAAAATGCAGATCAGCACTTCCCATGGTGGTTAACTGTAGCGTCCGCATCGTGTAGTCAAAGCATCCATTCTCCTTCAGTCACTCTCCTATATGAGCACACATACACACAAACCGCATATACTACAGTCCCCATACATTTCTCAACGTTATCTACAAGTCCCCAATGTCTCCATGGGTTGCATTATCTCACTGCATTTCCTATCTCTGGTGTATAGTGTTTCCCCATCCCCGAGTCTTGTACTGATTTAAGTGCCATTATGGCAAAAGAGTAATACTCCCTGCTGTCTACTGTTCCACCACCCTAGCTCACTGTACTGGTTTAATTGACTTTAGGGCACACATTATATACACATAGTGCAGTTATCCCTAATGGCTAGTATTTCCCTCACCTGATGTTGTAAATTATTCTCATTAGACTAGGAGTGTGTTGAGGTATGACAGTCACCTTAACCCACCCTACACTTGCACACAAATACACATCAAACACATGCAGACACACACACACACACACACACACACACACACACACACACACACACACACACACACACACACAAACACACACACACCTCCTACTGGCCCAATCATAATCATCCATTCATACACACACACACACACACACACACACACACACACACACACACACACACACACACACAGACACACACAAGCACATCTACTTCAGCCCTTCACTACTTCCTTATGTTGTCTCCCAGATGGACAGAAAGACAGACAGACAGGCACACACACACACACACACACACACACACACACACACACACACACACACACACACACACACACACACACACACACACACACACACACACACTCACTCAGGCATGTAGCCCTTCGTATACATTAATTCACCCACCGTCTGACCCTACCTAAACACTAAAATCCGCATTACTTACATCTTCTGTAGTGACTGAACATAGCCTTTTGGCATGTTCACTAGTAGATGTATTAGGGATGGCCATGCTAATCAACATGGCTGAGCACGTTTATGAATTACTTGGCACATAGATGTTTTCCTGGAGATGGTTCTGGGGAGAGGACATGGTTAATTGTCATATGCCTCTTCGGCAGACAGCCCCATTTGCATGTTGCCCAACCTCAGAAACACCTTAACTTGGTGCTGTACATCTTAATGCTAAAACACCATGTTAAGGGTGGTTTCTGAATTACAAAAGGTTAACATGAGGTGTACATGAAGTGTACACCTCACAGTAGCTTTTATGAATTCCCTATACAGTCTCACATGAATTAATGCTAACAATGGATTAGCAGTTACCACAATAGTTCTCAAAAATATACTGGCTCAGCCAACAAAATCATCTAAGTCTCAGCCATCTCAATTTAGCTTACAAAATTGTCTATAAACCTAACAAATGCCCTGCCATTCACAAATTTATTTAAACATATAACCTTCCTAAGATCTCAAGAGAAATGGCTATTTATCATAATCAAATCAACAGTCAGTCAGGTGACTCACTACATTCAGCCTGTATATCTAAAGGAATATACTGCGTATAGAAGTCATAACTGATGTTAAAATTAAATGTCCTTTATGCAAACATTTATGAACTACACCTTTAACTTTCACAGCTATCCTGTCACTTACTACAATGCTGTCTAACCAACTGATGATATACATGAACTTGCTAAACTAATTGAAAATGAAATTTAAGCAGGAATATTGTAGAATCCTTAAGTAAACCATGTCTTATTTCAGGGTTGGAATTAGGCCAATGAGACCTATTTGGCTCAACAGAGCCCGACTCCCTCAGTGGGCCCAGCACTTAGTATAACTGGATTATTATGCCTTATGTGGCCAAGAGATTTGTCTGAGAGACAGTACAGCAGAGTTTATTTCTTACTGACTTTCTTCGTCTCATAGTAGTTAAAAATATTAGTAGTGGAGCAGACGTTTCCTGCCATGTATTGAACTATTGGCTGCTCCAGAATTATTGGTAACAGCAGCTTCACCCCTTTTGTGTGATTCAGAGGTCAATGCAGTTGCTGAGTGCTCAGCAGGGTTTTCATCCTCAAACTGGTCAGATTAACCATCGATAGTTTACTTCTGTTTTATCGTCTTATGACACAATATAAACAATAAATGAATATACAGGGTTATGAGCAGGTCACTGATCATAACCAGTCATAACTGGCTTATTATGTGTTTTTGACAAAGATGCCAAGAAATTCACTACTATAGTGAAGCATTTTGAGACCAAATCTCTATTTTGGGAACCCATAACATAGAAGATTATGAGTGGGCCACTGATCAAAACCTGCTTATTATGTGTTTGAGACATGGAGGCCCGGAAATTCACCTTGAGAGCAAAGCTCAAGAGGTGAATCTTGGCATCTATGCTGAGAACATATATATGATTGGGCAAACTAACACATTTCTTTGTAGTGCATGGAACTTCATGTGCTTCATGTGCTACTAGTTACAGAAAAAAAGAGCTAAGTGTTTTGCCATCTTTCAGAACCCTTAGCAAGCACTGTCAGGAAGACAGTGTAATGCACTTTCTTATGTTACTGAAAGTCAGGAGGGACACATTACTGACACAGACAACATGCAGAAACTATATCTATATATATATATATATATATATATATATATATATAGATATATCTTATTCTAACTCTGTCATTTGTTGGTCAGTACTGGCAGATTTGACTGCCTACGTTATACCCGATATTAGCAAATTAAGGAAGGGGGTGCTTGACAGTTGTTAAGATTGGGTGTCATGCTATAGAAGTGCTTAATTGATTTGTCTTTTTGTGGATATTGGAGCATAATCACCATGCTTCATGTACTACATATTGTTTTAGAGTTAAGACTCATTAACAATATATATTCATGATACTTAATTTGAAATTGTCATAAGTCCAGGAAGCCAGCATGGATAGGAGTGGATGAATTGAGGGGCCCCACCAAAATGTTCCAGATTGGCCCCTGCAATTGCTAAGGCTGTCCCTGTCTGATCTTTTCAACATTGTAAATAGTTTGTCCTGACTATCCATGTTTTCAGCATTGAGAATTGGTCATACTGACTAAGTAACATAGCCATTGGTAATGTAGTAAACTGATATTTCTGAAAAATTAAGTTGCATACTTTGATCATAGGATCATAGAAGGTTACTAGGCTAATGGCCCTGGGGCCCTGACAAGCCTAGCCAAGAGTTTATCCCCAAAAAGAAACCTCAGTCAGCACCTATCTCCCCTGTCAGTGTGGGACACAGGTGGAATCCCTAGGACAAATTTGTGGTTTCCCATCCACTCATCAAGATTGCGCTTGAAGAGGGTCAGAGGGTGCTCTGTTTGATGTGTATGGGAAGTCTATTTCAGAGATGAGGCAGCCTCTGGGAGACCATCCTTTCTCTCCAGAAAGTTTTGTTGATGTCACATATTAGATTCAGGCATTTTGTGCTGGTAGTGCGTGAGGAGGTAGACTTATGGGTATGGGCATCTCTAGTAGGCAGGGTCCAAGATTGCCTTGTAGGCGAGACACAGGTCACCCCCTAACCAGTCTGTACGATACCGAGTAGAGTGATCGTGATTTGAGCCTGTCTGCATAGGACAGGTGTTGGAGGCCATGGATTCTCTTTGTGAGGTATTTCAATGGCCTTTTCAGTTTGTGCAGATGTTTGGAGAGGTACATCCCAAATGGAGCATTATACTCAATTATTGGAATAATGAGGGAGGAGTATAGAGAGGTAATCACCGCCTTTTTTCTGGATTCAATCCCTTTACTTATGAGATGAACCAGGTAAAAGGGTTTTCTGACCACTGCTGCTACATGGTGGTCAAATGTGAGGTTGTTATCAACCTGAGTGCCAAGGTCTGTCACCCTAGGTTGTGTGCTTAGGGGTTTTCCATTGATACGGTAATCAGTAGAGTTCGTATTTTTGCTAAATGGTATGATGATACATTTGTTTGCATTTAGCTTAAAGGCCATGACTTTGGCACCAGTCACTAGTTGCTGTGAGACCCTATTGCAGTATGTTAACATCATTTGAGGAGTTCTGTCAGCGAGCCAGTTGGCCACCCACCTGATGAGTTAGGGATTTACGCCAAGTTGTGTTAGCTTTTCGATGATGCTAGAGTGGGGGATTGTGTCAAAGGCCTTGACCAAGTCAAGATAAGCTGTATGTACTCACTTTCCCTCATGAAGGGCCTTGATGACAGTCTCAAAGAAGTCAACCAGGTTCAACAGGCAAGATCTGCCATTTACGAATCCGAATTAGGTGGGGTCAAGTGCTTGGAGATTGCTATGTCCTTGTTTATGAGATCCATAATAATACGCTCCATGGCTTTACAGATCAGACTTGTCAAGCTAATGGGGTGATAGTTTCCAGGGTCAGTAGTCGCACCACCTTTGTGCAAGGAGATGACAATGGCAGTTCTCCACTCTGCTGGAATGAAGCCTGTACTTAGGCTGTGGTTGAATAGGGTGCTCAATGATGAAGCCAGTTCTTTCTGGAGCTGGTGCCTGATTTAAATTCTATTGTGAAATTGGGTTTGTTATTGCATAACCTTAAGTGCTTACTGTGATGATTCTTATTTATTAGAAATCATTGTATTTTTCCTGCTAATTGTAACTTCGTGGATCTTATCTCTCCTGGCTTCTACTGACAAGGGGCCTTTTTTTAGGCTCAGTCAGCATAGCCCAGTCAACAAAGGAATTACATTTTGTGTCTTTCCGCTTTTTCCCGTTTAGGGGTCGCCACAGCGGAACTCTGGTCCACAAAGGAATTAAATAAATACATTAATAAAATAAATAATATTTCCATACCGTATCTTGCACATCAACCATTCGCACTTAGTACAGCATGTCTTTCATAATTTGTTTCAACTACAAAATACAACTTTATTTGTCTTACTGTCTGCAAACTCTGAAATGTCTTCCTAAAGGCTGTAATAATGACAGTGTAGTGCATGGACAGCAGTGGTTATGTGCCAATATTCAGAAAAACACAAACCATTTAAGTGCTGGAGTGGAGTGCGACCCATCCTTAACAATTGTTAAGCACCTGTTGCTAAAATGCTTAAGGTTGTGTCTAGCGCCAGGCAGTAAAATGAGCTAGTACTGTCCAAAAAATGACAGAGGCAGAACAAAAGATTTGTTTCTGCCTGCTCTTCAAACAAGTGACATGTCCCCAACTTCCTCAAATAAACTTGGTAAATAAAGTAACAGGATTTGTAAGCAACCATTTTCTGAAGGATATGAACTCTGAAACCCAAATGTATGCCATTATTTAGTGACTTCCGTCCTCAGTGGTTTGTCTGAAAACCACAGATTTTATGAGGAACAGATCAAAAATATGAAGCAATAATCTGGGTGTCCTGGAAAGATCTAGACACTTGAGAGACATAAAAAGTTTAAAAGCCTACGTTTGTGCTTGTTAACTAGTCTAGTCCTGATACAGATTTGCTGTATCCAGGACTGTTTGTAAGCTTCTGAGCCCCCCAAGCCTTCTGTGTTGGAGGGAAGCCTTCTAGCTTATCAGTGGGAATGGTAAGCACTAGGTAGCATCTACCACAAGAGGAGTGGTTACTGGCCCAAAAATTGTAGTTTATTGAACGTTTGGGCAATTTTTCCATCCCGTTCAACTTTCTGGTTTAAAAGCCTGCGTTTTCATGAGTTTGCGCTTGTTTAAGCTCCGCTCAGCGGCACTGAGCTGAGGTAAACTATTACTGGTGCCAGAAAGTCTGCTCTTCAGTTTTTCCCTTAGATCTTGCTAGTTCTTTCTCTATTGCACATCAAATAGCCTAATCGCTTTGCACTTCAACAGGTTTTTGTAGCAATTATTGTAGCACACCCAAGAGCCATCAGCACCATTTGCTCTTCATGGAAATAGCTCCAGTATTTAGTAGTTATGACACCATTCCTGGCATGATTAAAGGGCAGTTCCCTGTGCTTTCTCCTATTAACCTGGTGCACCTGGGCATTCTGAGGCAGTATAGCAACTAAAGGGGAAGAGACTACAGACCCTGGGAATTATCGACCCATTAGCCTGAAGAGTCTGATATGTAAAGCTATGAAGTACATCATCATGGACCTGATTAAAAAAGATATATGAAATCTCCAAACTCTGGACCCCACGCAGTTTGGCTTTGTGAAAGGGAGATCATGCCTGCTCAACCTGGTTGACTTCTTTGAGTCATTCACAAGGGCTATGGATGAAGATAAGGTAGTGCATAGAGCCTTCCTTGATCTGGTCAAGGCCTTTAATACCATTCCTCACTCAGGAATTATTGATAAACTCACCAAACTAGGCATCAACTCCAGTATCACTAGGTGGGTTGAAAATTGGCTCACAGATAGAACACTGTGTGAAAGAGTGAACTCCAAGTCAGACTGCTGACCAGTCACGAGTGGAGTCCCATAGGGATTGGTCCTCGGTCCTCTCCTGTTTGGCATCTACTTCTCAGATGTCCAGGCCAACACAAAGGGACTCTGGCTGACCAAGTTCGCAGATGATTGCAAGCTAGAAGCCATTATTAACTCCCCAAGTGATGCAGACATCCTACAGAAAGGTCTCACTGAAACCAATGACTGGTGTTAAAACCATGGCCTTAAGCTTAATGCCAAAAAATGCGTCATCATTCCCTTTGGTAAAAACTTAGCTCCCGCTAACTACCACATCAGTGGGAGCCTTCTTTACACTGAAGGCGTTATAAGAGATCTGGGTACGCAGGTTGACAGCAATCTCTCCTTCGACTACCACATTGTCACTGTGGTCAGAATTCCTTCTATGTGGCACATCTCACTACCAAGGGTTTTGCATCCAGGAAGAAAGAGGTAATCATCTCTCTCTCTGCTCTTCCCTCATTAGACCAATCAATCATTGAGTGTAATGCCCCATTTGGCATATACAGTACCTAATTAGACACCTGCAACAGCTGGATAGGCCACAGAAGTACCTTACAAAGAGGGTCCTTGACATTAAACACATGTTCTACATGGAGACACTCTAAAAACTCCAACTATTCTCTGTCTCATATCGCCTACTTAGAGGCGATCTCTGCTTGACTTACAAAGCCATGTCTGACCCAGCTGTGTTAGAAATGCTACATCTAAAGAAATCCCAATCCCTCCATACCACACATTCCAGAGACCTCAACCTCAATACCGCAATCGACAGAACATGCTGGAGGGACAGGTTCTTCACCCAGAGACTGACCATGCTCTGGCATAGACTTCTCATACATGTCAAGCAGAGCACCTCGCTGTCCCTCTTCAAGAGAAATCTTGATGAGTGGATGTGTAATAGAAAGTTCACCCTGGGGATCACTCCATTGGCTCTACTTGATAGAGGCACTGGTAACTAATGTCAGATGGCATGATGCCAGGGCACTTCTATGGGCTAGTCTTGTAAAGGGTCCAAGGCCATTAGCCTAGTACACACCAATGAACCTATGTAAAAGTAAATGACTGCTTTATACTGACTTTCTGACACTGCTAACTGTTCCATTGCTTTGAAAAGCCGGCAAAACACTTACTGATGTTTTTTCCAGTAGCTAGTAGTACATGGAGGAGATAAAGCTCTATGCTCTGCAAAGAATTATGATAGTGGCACCAATCACAACCTTAAATTATGTGTTCTTGACATGGATTCCAAGAAATGTACCTCTTCAGCTTCGCACTCAGGGTGAATTTCTTGACATCCATGTCTTGAATACATCATAAGCAGGTTATGATTGGTGAACCTCTCATAAGCCATTTTGGGGGGAGGGGTCTCTTCATATGAATTTAGGTTGCTGTTAAAGAAGAGAGAAATAAACAATAAGGGTAAAAGGATATGAAGATTTTATTCAAAATGTTTTAATGTGTTTATTTATTTTGTCTATCAGGATAGTGCAGTCATCACAATAGACCATTTGCTGGCACAACCCAGGTGAAAAATTTCACAAAAAAATAAAACAACTCATTCACATATAAACTAATCATGGAACTTGGAGAAATGTATAGACAACTGAAAGAAAATGTAGATATTGTTAACAGAGTTGAAAAACAAATGTGATCAATGTTACTAGTTATTTTGAAAGGGAAGGTGAGGTGGGTGAGGAGGGAGTAAGGTGATATGTCCAATGGAAAAGCAGCTGCAGTCACATTTTTGATGGAGGTGTCTTCTGAGTTGTGCTATGAATGTGGAAAAAGAGAAGACTTATTTCAGAAGAGTTGGGACTGATTAACAGAATTTAATTGCAAGAATGGAAAAGGAATGGTGGATGCAGTGCAGTTTAGTTTGGGCTGTTTGTACTAAGGGACTTAAGTGGGAGAGGTTGCAGAGGTTGTAGGATGGTGGTTTTATTATGAAGTTTAGCTGCAACAGGTGGGAAGGCACCTGGTTAAAGTAATTTGAAAAAAAAAGAGAGATCCTGAATACTGCTAGCCTTATTTCTATGCAGAGGGTGATACAGTGGTGTTCCTAAGGGAAGAACTGGAAATGAATCCACGGAGTTTGTTTTCAGTGGAGTGTAGAATGGATGAGTTTGTTTTTAGAGGCAGTGGCTATGATGCGGAGCCTGTGTTCAGTCTGACCAAGGAAAACTCCTTTGCCTATCGCAGCTAGTCTAAAGAGAAAGGGAGAAATTTTCCCAGACCAGAACACATGAGAACTGATATTTTCCTGATGTTTTCAGTGAGGTATTGAAAGTTAAGTGACTGGTATAGCCATAAATCTAAGTATCTAAAGGACATAGTTGTTTCTATTGGGGAATCATTGAGATCTGTGATGTTGAGATTTTTAGGAGTTTTTTCTATTTTTGTGAGGTTCAAAATATTATACTTTTTGTTTTGAGTGGGCTGAGGTGTAGATTATGGTTGTTTAGCTAAGAATTAAGGGAGTGGAGGTCAGACTAAAGGTGGCTTTATGTAGCTGAATGTGAAATTTCAAAGATACCCATATCATCTGCATAAAGATAGAAACTTTGTTGAATATGTCATTGTGCTATTTATTAATGAATGTTTAGTTACTTTATTGTATACTCTTTCAGAGAGCTCATTCTTTAATCTGTTACTGTCTCTTCTTTTTTAAGGTTTGTTACAGATAACAATGGCTTGTTTCATTCATGTATTTTTCTAGATTTTTTGTGATTGCATTATTACTAACATGTTCTGTAATGCAGTGTAATTTTTATTTCATTTTTATTTCTTCAAATTTTTATTGTTTGTTTTTTCCGTGTTAGTTGCCTTTATTCTCTTTTCATCCATACTTTTTTAGTCCTTTCTTTTTTGTTTTCAGTGAAGTTTTTTCCACTGTATTGTTTCAGGCTGTTGTAATAGCAAGTTGTCAGCTATGAAAATTATAAGCTCATAGGTGAATACTAGCCTAACTGACCTGAAGGGCCATTTGATGCCTAGCCAATAACCGTAGATCAGACTCAAACCCTGTACTTTGCAGCTATGAGGTAAAACTTTAACCATTATGCCAAACCTCTTATGCACTGACCATAACTGTATAGGGAATGCTGATGGTTGTTTTTGTAAGGCAGTGTGTTTTTTAAGGGTTTGCTTCTTCTGATGTGTGTGTGGAATGATGCCTTTAGCATACCCGTTTTGTGCTTGAACTGTTCCCCCAGCGTATATGCTCTTCATGGAGTTGTTGCATTATAAAGGTTAGCATGCATTCATGGATATTCACCTTTAGTGTTGATATTCTGAGGATCACAAATGTGGTTATTTTAATTATAACAACAGTTCATTGTTTGATATATTGTTCATCAGGCATCACTTAATTTTTCATAAACACATGCAGAAATATAAATATATATATATATATATATATATATATATATATATATATATAGCTATAGATATGTATGGGTAGCTGTCTGAAACTCTACACAGTGCGCAATGTAAACTTTCCAAAGATCAAGATCGGAAACTCAAGCACTCAGTAAATCAAGTGTTCGCTACATCAAAGTGTGGAAGATAATAATTACATTCATTTGATCTGAAGTAGTTAACTTCATTTGTGCAGCAACCTATGGGATTCGGATCCGACCTCGGATCCGAGCCGGCAGTTTTCAACAGCTTTAGATCCGAGCTCCAAGCTCCTCCCCCTACCCATAATCCCCTGCCAACCCTGACTGACCTCAGATCTAGTTTGCCGCGGTTTACTTCAGCAGCTTGATCCCGAGTTCCAGGCGTTTTTCGTACTTTTTGTGAGAAATTTTAACTTTTCTACCCCTTTTTACTTAACTCTTGGTGTGACTGTGTTTTCAGGTTCCTCACAAGCGAAGGTGCAAGAGGAGTCACCTGGGCTCCCCCAAGTCCTTGACTGAGGACATGGATTTGGAGGAAGGGGAAGGCTCCCCAAGATCACCCCCCCCCCGAAGATATGTTATTTGGTGACATCATGGAGATGCTCAGAATTAGGGGGCGGTGGTCTGCCCCAAAGCGTACCTCGGACGAATCCGTGTTCCTGGAGGCATTTGAAGCAGGCCCGTCTACCTCTTGGGTGTCCCCTCTGGCCGACCCCCTGGTAGACTTGATTACTACCAGGGCGTGGAAGGAGCCGGACACTGTGGAGCCAGTCCCCAAGCACCCGGACAAGATTCTCAGCCCACCCTCCGACAAATCCCACTGGAGCAAAGGCCCCCCCTGTAGATGCCATGTTGGTGGCGGAGGCCACCAAGAGGGAACTTGCTCAGGAGAGTCCCTCGGTTCATCCCCCGAGCAAGGAGTCTCGGTTGATGGACCGCCTAGGGAAGCGGGTGTTTAGTTCGGCTACCTTCTCTGTGAGGTCGCTGAACTACATGGCACATGTGCTATGACTGCAGCAGGACCTTATCAAAGAGTATGGTGCGTCGCCCCTCGAGTCCATGTCAGCAGAGGACAAACAATTGCACTCCACCCGGATGGCCACTCTATGATCCATATCTAACACCTCTATGTGGCTACTGTCTCATGCCACGGAAGGAGCCGCTAGAGCCAGCGGAGCTGGCCTCATTATGAGACGTCAGGCCTGGCTCCGTGGCACTGTGATTTCGCAGAACCCTTTAAGGCGTCTTTCGCTAATGCCCCTGTTGATGGTTCTGCCCTCTTCAAGCAAAACCGTGTGAGATACTTTGGTCCAGAGTGAAAAGGACAGGAAGATGTTGTCTGCCGTCGGAGTCCGCTTCTCTGCTCCACAGAGGTCCTTCTCTAAGAACCAAAAGGGACAGAAGAAGATGTGGTTCCGGAAGTCGCAACAGTCTCATCCCGCTCCGGACTCCCAGCCCTTCCGCGGCAGAGGAGGGCAGGGTGGACACCGCCCTAGAGGCAGAGGGGGCCCGCGGAACTTTGGATCCAGAGAACCCTTCTCGGACCAACCCACGCAACACCCCTGAGGGGTTGCCCAACTGCTCCACTCTGGAGGCAGTCGGGGGGCATTTCTCGAAGCACCCAGCAGCTTGGGAGTCCATCACGACAGACCGCTGGGTGCTTCACATCATATCCAGAGGATATCAGATTCCCTTCTCTCATTACCCACGCAGCCCCAGATACCTCCCCGATGTCCCACCCAATCAGAGGGAGGCCGCAGCAGTGGAAATCCAACATTTGCTGGGAAAAAGAGCCATCCAACACATCCCCCCAGACCAGTGTGGGTCCGGGTTTTACTCCAGGTTCTTCTTGGTGCCAAAAAAGATGGGGGACTTAAGACCAATCCTCGACCTCTCTTCCCTGAATCTGTCAGTAACCAAAGAGAAGTTTCGCATGGTCAGTCTTCAATCCATTCTCCCCCTTTTATGGGAGAATGATTGGATGTGCTCTATAGACCTCAAGGATGCGTACTACCACATTCTGATGGACAGGCGATCCAGGAGGTTCCTCCACTTCCGGCTAGGAGCCAGTCATTACCAATTCAGGGTCCTCCCCTTTGGTCTCACCACAGCCCCCAGGGTGTTCACCAAAGTGTTAGCAGTGATAGCGGCCCACCTGAGGCTCCAGGGAATTCAGGTCTTCCCGTACCTGGACGACTGGCTCCTGACCGCCCCGACAAGGCATCTACTCTGTGCAGCCAGAAACTGCTTTCTTCGTCTAGCTCCCTGGCTGTGGATCACTATCAACATAGAGAAGTCGTCTCTTACTCCGACTCAGACTATAGACTTCATAGGGGCCAGATTAGATACGAACAAACTCCTAGCTTTCTTGACCTCAGACCGGCTACTAACCCTGAGGCTACATGTGAAAGCCATTCTGCAATCTCTAGCTCCCCTGGCGGAATTGGTCCTGAGGGCTCTTGGCTCGATGGCAGCAGCAATCAACCTATTGCCAATGGCTCGTTTGAACATGAGGGTCTTACAATGGACCCTTCAGGTGTAGTGGTCCTTTCTTCACTATCGTCTAAGCCATCCCATTCCACTCAGCAGGGCTTGCAAGAGGCCCCTCCTATGGTGGCTCCAATCCCCGGACCTCCAGCAAGGACGCCCCTTTTCTAGGACCCCTCCACTAGCCACAGTGACCACGGACACCTCCCACCTCGGGTGGGGGGGGCATTGTTCGGGCAGGACAGTCCAAGGCACGTGGGACTTCACGGAGACCTCACTGCATATCAACGTCCTAGAGATGAGGGCAGTACTGTTAGTGTTGCAAGCACTTCAGGACCTTCTTCCTCTAGGAACGATTGCGATTCAGACGGACAATATGTCAGTTGTCTGGTACATCAACAAACAGGGGGGAACCAGGTCTTACCCACTCTGCCGAGAGGCCATGAGGGTGTGGGAATGGGCGATCTCCACCAACCGCTTTCTCATAGCAACGCACATTCCGGGACGGTCCAACATCCTAGCGGACAAACTAAGTTGCACCATCCTGTTGCCATACGAGTGGTCTCTGAATCCTGAGATAGCAAATCGGATTTTTGCCAAATGGGGTCAACCCTGTTGCGATCTCTTTGCCTCTCCCTCGAACACAAAATGTTATGACTACTTTGCTCTCATTTCCCCCTCCGGGAACCCCCGAGAGACGCTTTGGTGCATGGTTGGCCTCCCGGTCTTCTTTATGCTTACCCTCCTCTTCCCTTGATGCTGAAGTTTCTTCAGAAAGTCAGACGGTTGGGGAGCAGGATTATCCTCATTGCCCCATTTTGGCCTCGTCAAACCTGGTTCCCTTACCTTTGGTCTCATCTGGTGAATCCTCCTTGGATTCTGGATCCCAGTCCGGATCTAATATCCCACCCCCTAGATCTCCCAGTCCCGAACCTGGTCAACCTCAAGCTCACAGCTTGGCTGCTCCAGTTCCACTTGTAGCTAGGACTCCCGGCATCTCTTCCCCAGTTAAAACTATTCTAGTAGCAGCGCACAAGCATTCTACTAGAAAGATCTATAGCAGCAATGGAAACTTTTCCAGCTCCCTTGCCCGCTGTATTAGACTTCCTGTCAGGACTGTTCCATCAGGGGGCTAGCTCCTCCACAGTCAAGGTTCAACTAGCAGCTATCTCTCATTATCACGTGGGAAATGAACTGGGCCCTTTGATCACCACGAAATTATGCAAGACCTTTTTGAAGGGCACCTTTCTGCTCAGACCGCCAGTGAAGGATGTAGTCCCTCCTTGGGATTTAACGCTGGTGCTTCAGGCCTTGACAGCTCCCCCGTTTGAGCCTGCAGCTACAGTAGATCTTAAATTCTTGTCATGGAAAACGGCCTTTCTTGTCGCTATCACCTCGGCTCGAAGGGTCTCTGAACTACAGGCCCTCTGTGTAAAACCCCCTTACTTGACCTTTCACAAGGATAGAGTTTACCTCAGGACCAATCCCTCCTTTCTTCCCAAGGTTGCCTCTGAGTCTAATATTAACCAGTCCATCAACCTGCCGGTCTTTTTTCCTAATCACACAGGAAGCCTAAAAAGTCACACAGGAAGCCTTTTCCTCTGTTGAAACATGGTTATCCGATGCCCAATTAATACTCAACCCAAACAAAACTAAACTACTCATCTTCCAACCCACCAAACATACTCAAAACAACTCTCACTTTAACATCACAGCAAAAGACAACACCACTATATACCCAACTGAACACACCAAATTGCTAGGAGTGGAAATAGACAATAAACTAAAATTTAACATTCACATATCCATGACCATAAAAAAAGTCCACAAAAAACTAGGAGCATTATACAGAAATAAACAATTTCTCACCAAAGCAGCAAAGATTTCAATAGCAAATTCCCACCTTATCTCCACCTTACTTTATGCCTCTCAGTATATACCAACCTAAGGCAATGTGATCTAAACAAGCTAGAGACCTGCTACAACAAAATCGCAAATTACACAGGGGCATCCTACCGTAGTCACCACTGTCTCTCACTTGCTGAACTGGGCTGGCTTGAACTCCCTCACCTCCTTCAGTGGTATCAACTCTCACTCCACAAACTAGTAAACCATCCACTAAATGTCCCATCCCTCCAGAATCTACTCAACCCTATCGCACCACCAGACCACTAAGATCCAGCAACAAAATCACTTGCAGATCACTAAAGCCAATAACTCTGCTGGTGAAGCACTATTCTCTTCGCCATAGCCAAATTATGGAACTCACTCCCACCCACAATTACCTCCGTACCATCATGCACCAACTTCAAAACTTTAAAAGTGCACCTAAAACATGCTGGCTATGCCCTTGCAACTCCCACTCTAATATCATCCACCCCATCCAACTACTACCTTTCTTTCACCTCCACTGACTACCTTGATGATAGCAAGCTCAGATGCTCAAAAGCCTAGTACTTATTATACAGCAGGAACTTCTCATTGTTACATTTGTTAATGCCTGTTATGTACTTCACAGATAAAGATTCTAGTTGTCTACTGATGTACTATGTTCTTCATCTGTAAATATGTTGTAAGTAATTTCTATGTTAAATTGTTAATCACTATGTAATCCAATGTAACTACTGTCTGTTTATTTTACTGTGGAGCTTTTCTCCCCGGGCCTCCGCTGAAAATGGACCCACGTCCAGTCGGACACTCCCGGTCAACAAATTTAAATAAATAAATAAATAAATAATCCCCATAACAAAGGGGAATACAAATTACACTCAATGGATATGCATAGACAACTTCGCTTCTACATCCACAGGACATCTGGTCATAGGAAATCCGACCAGTTGTTCGTCTCATTTGGCAAATTTAATTTGGGTAAATCTGTGTCTAAAGTCACACTGTCTAGATGAATTTCGCAGTGTATCCTTTTAGCATATGAAAGTTCGGGCAGGCCCGCACCTCAGGGAGTCCATGCCCACTCTACTTGTTCTGTGTCTACCTCTGCGGCTTTTAGAGCTAGAGTCTCTTTGGATGATATTTGCTCGGCAGCCACTTGGGCCTCATCTCATATCTTTATCAATCACTATAAATTGGACATTGTCTCCAGAGGGAGAGCATCCTTTGGCTCTGCAGTGCTCTGGAACATCCTTCCATGAAGGCCGCCCAAGATTTAGGTAGCTGGGGACTCTGTCCCATAGGTTGCTGCACAAATGAAGTTAACTACTTCAGATTAAGAAGTTATGTACTCACCATAACTTTCCATCTGAGTAGGTAAACTTAATTTGCCAGCAACCGTCCCTCCCTCCTGCCCCCTCACTTGTGAATGTCTTCATACTCAGGTCAATGGGGTTTACCCACTTATCTTGAGAATGATAATTTTATAGCAGTCTCTGCTGTTGGGCAAACTTGATCTGAGGTCAGTCAGGGTTGGCAGGGGATTATGGGCAGGGGGAGGTGCTTGGAGCTCAGATCTAAAGCTGTTGAAAACTGCTGGCTCAGATCCAAGGTTGGATCCGAATCCCATAGGTTGCTGACAAATGAAGTTTCCTACTCAGATGGAACGTTATGGTGAGTACATAACTTCTTATTAACCAGGTAGGCCCACTGGATGAATAGCCCTTTTCAGAGGTGACTCAGTAGCAATGTCTGGTTAAACAACTTGCTCAGCATCGCACAGTAAGCAAATGAGGGCTCTGGCAATCAATCCCTGCATGTCATGAACTACAGCTGACAGCCTAAAGTCTGTGCACTAACTAGCAGATAGAAATGTTATGGCAGAAGAAACATTGTCTTGGTGCTTCAGAAAAATGAGTAAACAGGTACTTGTGACAATCCCTTGTGTAGGAGAATATGCCATTTCCACATGGATATTGCAATCTCAGAAATTAGTATATATAATTAGTAGGGTGTGAGGGGTGCAGCTCCCCACATGGAGGGTGCAAGGTGGCTTAGTTCGACTTGTTTTTTTTTAATTTTTTTATTTTTTGTTAATGAAGAGCAGAGAGATTGCTTTGCCTGTTGGCATAAAGCTTCAATCTGCAGAGTTTTAATTTCATGAACAGTCTATTAAGTGAGCACTCAAGTTTCCAGTTTCACTGCTTAGAAACTTGATCTTGTGGAACATCGACTATCTAAACTAGATCCATACAGACAGATATACATATATATCTATATTTTTATATATATATATATATATATATATATATATATGTGTGTGTGTATGGTCAAAACCATAAGATCAAAGTTTTGAAACTTCAAAATGTAAATAAAAAAAATAAAAACAAAAACATTTTTTTACGTTTTTTCTGGGTGGCAAGCCCCCCTTGCACCCCCCATCCCCCTGCTAATTAAATATACCAACTGTGAGTGCACTATAGTGAGGAAAACGGTAAGTAAACCATTCCACGCTGTACTGCAATCTCCATTTAAATGGTTCAAAGTTTCAAAACTTTGATCTTATGGTCTCAACTATATATATATATATATATATATATATATATATATATATATATATATATATAGATAGATATATGTGTGTGTGTGTGTGTGTGTGTGTGTGTGTGTGTATGTGTATCTGTATGCTTACCATGCCTTTACTCAACCTGTCAGGTTGTGAATTTGAGGATTTTGCTTAATAAAAACTTGACTGATTGACTAGCACAGTAAACTAACCTTAAAAGGGCAATCTTCTGTGACCTACTATACAGAGGCACAGTCAACTAATCTAAAAGGGTGGCAAAAGCCAAAAACACTCTGGCTAAGCTTATAAATGCCCTAGGGCAGATAGCCTAGTATCAACCTATGAACTTATGAACTTATGTGCAAGGAACATGTCTAGTAACTATGTTTATTGAGATAACCCTTGAGTTACTCATTGAGATCGTCAAAGGATCATAAAGAAACAGTATGACTGATGCATCTGAAAAGATCTCACTAAGTAAGAAGAAAAAATAGAATTCGTATTGAGGTCATTGTCACAACAGATCAGAATGATTTTCTACCTTGCTATGGACACCGAATATGGAGTTCAGAATCTTTCTTCAAAAAAGTCATAATATTACCATCTGCAGACGATATACAGAGTAAAAACCTACCTCAGTGGCATGACCAGAAGGCATATAGCCTCTGATGTAATGGGATCCTATCTCTTCTACATTCATAACTGATGGGTTCGGAGCCGATCCATCGGCTCCGACTCGGCCAACTAGTATACTAGAACGAAGTCTCTTATTGGCTGGGCTACCCTCTATCCCAGGATGCACCACACCTGCTTCCCCAGATCTTGTTTGCCGCTTTACAAGCTAGACGTGGTCTCGACTTGGCTGGAGCTAAGTGTATTTTTCTTACTTTTTTCTGGTCTTTTGACCTGGGGTTTCTTCATAAATTCAATCAACAGCTGTTTTAACAGCTATTCCGTGTATTGTTGAGTGTTATTGGCAGTTTTTATATCTGTTGGTATTCGGGCAAGGCCCGTTTAAGTTAGAGGGCCTTTGCCCTTCTTAGTGGAGTGAGTGTGTTGTCTATTTTTACTCCTTTTCTTCTCCGGGTAAAGCCCGTTTAAGTTAGAGGGCTTTTGCCCGTTGTTGTGTTCCCTTGTTGTTGTTGTTCTCCCCTGTGAGGTAAACCTTGTCTTCAGAGGGCTCGCCCTTTTCTCGCGCTCTAACAGTTTTTGGTCAAGTACTGTTCTTTGTGTGAAATTAGATTGTTCACTAAAATGTCTAAAGAGCAGAAATCTGGGTTTAAAAAGTGCACTAGGTGCAATTATAAAATGTCTATCACCGATAGTCATGCTATTTGCGTGCATTGTTTAGGGCCAAAGCATTTGCAAGAGACATGTAGTGTGTGTCATGCCTTTTCCGCTAGGGTTCTTCAAGAACGTAAAAATAAATTAATCCTGAAGGGCCTTATTAAGCCCTCCTTTGAGGAAGCTTTGGCTTCATCTCCTGCTACTGCTTCTAAAAAGAAAAGGTCGTCGGCTCCGACCAGTCCGTCGGAGCCGACTACTAAGAAGCATAAGTCGACCTCTTCTTCCTCGGCTCCACTGACTTCGGAGCCGAGGGTCGAAGGGTCTGCCTCAATGCCTCTTTCCTCAGCTCCATTAGTTTCGGAGCCGCAGGTTGGAGCATCGAGAGGCGAATCACCTCCCTCGGTTCCATTGGTCTCGGAGTTGGTGGAGGTGTGCAGCTCAGACTCTTCCCCCTCGGCTCCGAAAGCTCCTTCGGCACCGATCCTTATTCATACTGTGTCGGAGCCGGCGCCGATAGTGTTGGAGCCCTTTCGGAGCCGGTCCCCTACCTTGTCTGAGCCGAGAGAGAAGTCGTCTCGACCCCTTTCTACTTCCTCTAGATCCTCCAAATTATCTGATTCAGATTTGGACAGGGTTATTCAGAGGCTTTTCCAGTCTCCGGTTTTCGCAAAAATGGTCTCGGCTCCAGCCCATTCGGCCCAGAGCCAATCCCCCCCCTCGAAACTTTCGATTCCTCCTCCAACCTCCTCGGAGCCGTTGGAGTCGGTGATGGTGGAGCAAGGCGGAGCCGTACAGTCGGAACCGAGACCCCTTCGAAGTTTATCGGTTCCGACCATTGTTACTACCCTGTCCTCGGGTTCGGGGTTCGGTACCGGGACTTCCTCAGCCGGGGCCGAGGGGAACATCTTGGAGCTAGGTGCCTCAGTGCCTAGTCTTCCCCTCAGAGCATCGGCTGCGGGGATTCCTAGTGCCGTCGTGGTCTCTCGGCCAGTGACCTCCATGGAGTCTGGAGGTCCTGCCTTTGAGGCCATGAAGAGCACGCTGGCCATGTCCTTGCCGGCTCAGCAGGTTTCCATCTCACCATCCCTAGACCTGGAGACTGGTGCTTCTGGTGTACTGCAGTCCCATGACAGTGGGGCCCCAGGGCCTGAGGATACCCCCGTGGGGGGTTCCCTTCTTCCGGGGGGTCTGTCCGAAACCGCTTCGGATGAGCCTCCACAGAAGAAATTGTGCAAGAGGAAGCAAGTAGCCTCCCAAGATGAGTCTGTCACATCTGACACTGACCTCGATGATGCGGAGGGGTCCCCAAAATCATCTTCGGATGATGTCTCTTTCTCGGATATCCTTGAGATTCTGAGACAGAGAGGAGATTGGCAGGCCAAAACCCCTTCCGCTGAGGAGTCAGTCTTCCTCAAAGCCTTCAGGGCCCAGCCCTCTGCCTCCTGGGTGTCTCCCCCCTTCGATGAGTTACTTGATTTAATTTCTCAAAGGGCTTGGGAGCACCCTGACTCTGTGGAACCGGTGCCTGCAAGACCCAACAAATTCCTTTCAGCTCCCCCTCAAAAGGAATTTTTAACGAAAGGAGTTCCTGTAGATACGATGGTGGTGGCATCTGCCACACAGCAGGACGTGGCAGAGGCTTCAACGTCTATCCACCCTCCTAATAAGGATTCCAGGAGCATGGATAGGTACGGGAAGCGTACCCTTTCTTCAGCGGCCTTTACCTTACGGTTGCTGAATTACCTGTGTCATTTTACTAGGCTCCAAAGGGACCTCCTTAAAGAGCTAGGTGAGTCCCTCACAGGTAATCTACCTGAGGCGTTAGCCCACACTGTTGGTGCCCAGATGACTACCTTAGCATCCATTGTGAACTCGTCCATGAGGCTCATCTTGTATGGGGCCCGAGGGAGCGAGTAGAGCAGCGGGAACAGGCGTGGCCCTTAGGAGACACGCCTGGTTACGCTTGTGTTCCTTTACGGAGGCTTTCAAGTCTTCCTTCGCCGATGCCCCTTTTGATGGGTCCTCTTTGTTTGGACCCAAGGTGAAGAACACACTGACTCGGTGCGAGCAGGAGGGCAAGACCTTGACTGCCGTTGGGGCCCATTTTTCCACTCCCTCTAGGCCTTACCCCAAGGCCCAGAGAGGAGGGAAAATGTGGTTCAGGAAAACTCAGAGGTCTTTCCCTACTCCACCCAGTGATCCCCCCTCTAGAGGCAGGGGGGGAGGAATTCGGGAAGACGCCACCCCAGAGGTGGCAGAGGCCCCCGTAACTCTGGAGACTGTGATTCCTTTCGTGGTTCCTCCTACGCTCAACGTCCCTGAGTTGGTGCCCGACTGTGCAGCTCCGGAGCCAGTCGGGGTCGCTTGGAACACCCACAAGCTTGGGAAGCTATTACCAGCGACCAGTGGGTGCTCCGGATTATTACCGGAGGCTATCTCATTCCCTTCATCAAGCCCCCCCTTCCCTTCAGGGAAATCCCGGACATGCCACCCAGTCAGCGGGATCAAGCAGCAATAGAGGTTTCAAAGCTGCTAGAAAAAGAAGTCATCCAGCCTGTCCCCGCCGATCAGATCGGATCAGGAACTTACTCAAGACTATTTTTGGTGCCAAAAAAGACAGGGGACTTCAGGCCCATTTTGGACCTCAGTTCATTGAATCGCTTTGTGAAAAAGTCCAAATTCCGAATGATCACTCTTCAGTCCATTCTCCCACTATTGGAGAAGGATGTCTGGATGTGCTCCATAGATCTCAAGGACGCTTACTATCACATTCTGATAAGTCAAGAGTCCAGGAGTCATTTACGCTTCCGCCTGGGAGACAGTCATTTCCAGTTTCGAGCACTGCCCTTTGGTCTCACCACAGCCCCCAGGGTGTTCACCAAGTGTCTGGCAGTGGTGACTGCTCACCTGAGAAGTCTAGGATTCCAAGTGTTTCCATATCTAGACGACTGGCTCCTTACTGCCACCTCCAAGCATCTACTAATTCAGGCGCTCATGGCCACAGTCAGCTTGGGCCGTTTCCTAGGAATCACTTTCAACTGGGAAAAATCTGTGCTACTGCCATCTCAGCGTATTACCTTTATAGGTGCAGAGTTAGACACAAGAAGGATGCGCGCCTTCTTACCAGCAGCAAGGATTCAGGTTTTGCAGAACCAAGTTCAATCCTGCCTCCCCCTATCAAGAGCTCCGGCCAATCTGATTCTGCAGGTACTGGGGTCGATGGCATCAACTATTCTCCTAGTCCCCTTAGCCAGACTGCACATGCGAGTGCTGCAATGGCTACTTTCGGTTCAATGGTCCTATCAGGAACTCCACTTGAACCACTTGGTTATGATTACGGAAAGTTGCCGTCGAGATCTGCATTGGTGGCTCCTCCGATCCAATCTCGACCAGGGGCGACCTTTTATCCTTCAGTCCCCCGTTGCCACTGTGACCACGGACGCCTCCCAGATAGGGTGGGGGGGTCATTATCTGGACAGGTCTGTCCAAGGCACATGGCAACCCCAGGAAGTGCATTTACACATCAATATCCTGGAAATGAGAGTGGTGCTACTGGTACTACAAGCTCTCCATCACGCTCTCCCGCAAGGTCTGATTGCTATCCTATCCGACAACATGTCGGTAGTTTGGTATATAAACAAGCAAGGTGGGACCAGGTCGTACCCACTGTGCAGAGAAGCCATGAGACTTTGGCACTGGGCGGTAGCTACCAACCGCTTCCTAATGGCAACGCACATCCCGGGGAAATCCAATGTGATTGCGGACAGACTAAGCAGGACTATCCTGTTACCCCACGAGTGGTCCCTCAACCAAAGAGTGGCTGCGAAAATCTTCGCCAACTGGGGTCTCCCTTGCTGCGATTTGTTTGCCAGCCCCCACAATGCGAAGTGCAGAGAGTTCTTCACTCTGACCCCCTCTCAGGGACAGATTCCCAGGGACGCTCTAACCCACATTTGGCCCCCCGGTCTCCTTTATGCCTTCCCTCCAGTTCCCCTCCTGCCGAGGGTGATACAGAAGGCAATTTACCTGGAGAGCGACATGATTTTGATTGCCCCGCACTGGCCTCGTCAGGTTTGGTTCCCCTTCCTTCAGAGGTATGCGGTGGAAGGTCCATGGTTTCTGGACCCGGTGCCAGACCTGTTGACTCATCAGTCAGGACAGTCTCACCCATCTCTCAGGTCCTTGAGGTTGGCTGCGTGGTTACTCCACTTCCATCCTTAGTCAGGGACAGTTCCTTTCTCCGGAGGTTATCCACATTTTGTCTTCTTCTCACAAACCTTCCACTATCAAACTGTATTCCAGCAAATGGAAAAGGTTTGCCCTTTGGGCACAGTGACGAGGTATAGACCCTCTTACCGCCCCAGTACCGGAGGTCTTGAATTTCCTGGCCTCTCTTTTCCAGTTGGGCTCTTCAGTTTCCACGATTAAGGTTCAGCTAGCGGCCATCTCTAATTTTCATGTTTCTTTTGAACCTTCATTAATGGCAAACAAGCTTTGCAAGTCTTTCCTTAAAGGAGCGTGGCTCCTTAGGCCCCCAATATCTCATCCTGTACCCCCTTGGGACCTAAATTTGGTCCTGGCTGCCTTAACTGCCTGCCCCTTTGAACCGGCAGCTACCTGTGATATGAAATTCCTGTCTTGGAAGACCGCTTTTTTAGTTGCCATAACTTCGGCCAAGCGGGTTTCAGAGCTTCAGGCTCTTTGTTCTAATCCTCCTTATTTGATTTTTCACAAAGATAGAGTGTCCCTTAAATTAAATCCCTCTTTTTTACCAAAGGTAGCATCTTCTTTCTGCATTTAACAGTCCCTAGAGCTCCCTGTATTTTTTCCCAAATTCTCCAATAACGCAGAATATATCCTTCATCAGTTGGATGTCCATAGACAACTGCGTTTTTATTTGAACAGGACTGCTCAGACGCGGAAGTCAAATCAACTGTTTGTGTCCTTTGCAGTAAACAGGTTGGGTCAACCAGTGGCTAAGACCTCCATAGCCAAATGGATTAAAGATTGCATCTGTTTCATTTATTCGCAGGCTGACAAAGAGCTTCCCTTTCCAGTCAGGGCTCATTCTACCAGGGCAATGGCTACTTCTGTAGCATTTCACTCCAAATTATCAATAGATGATATTTGTGCTGCGGCTACCTGGACTTCTCCGCACACTTTCATTTCTCATTACAAACTAGATGTGGTTTCTCGAGGCAGGGCTTCCTTTGGTTCCACAGTTCTCAGGAGTGTTTTCCAATGAGCCACCCGGGATTTAGGTGCTAGGGACGCTGTCCCATCAGTTATGAATGTAGGCGAGATAGGATCCCATTACATCTTTTAGTTATGTACTTACCATAACTTCGGATGTATGGGATCCATCTCGCCTACATTCATTCAGACCTCCACCTCCTTTCCCTTCCATTCGGATTTAGAGGAAATGTTGGTCCATTTGGAGATCTTCTCTTGAAGAACTTTAGTTGGTTGGAGTAACTGCTATTTTTCTGTGTTTGAATGTAAGTATGAAAGCGAACAAACAAGATCTGGGGAAGCAGGTGTGGTGCATCCTGGGATAGAGGGTAGCCCAGCCAATAAGAGACTTCGTTCTAGTATACTAGTTGGCCGAGTCGGAGCCGATGGATCGGATCCGAAGCCATCAGTTATGAATGTATGCGAGATGGATCCCATACATCCGAAGTTATGGTAAGTACATAACTAAACGTTTTCTTACTTTCATCTCTCTTTTCTCCTTTATGCTGCCTCAGTCTTTCAAGTCTCACAGCTATCCAAATTTTATGGTTTAATAAAATGGCCAAATTTACTGTAATATATAAAAGCAGAGCACACTACTGGTTGCATGTTTAGAACTACCACATCACTTAATTTGTTACTAGCTAACTACAGCACACTGAATTCTGTATACACCAGAAAATTAGCCAAACCTTAACAACTTAATACAAAGCTAAGCTCCCCAATACAATTTTATGTTCTAGCAAAAATAACTAATCACTATAACCAAATCATCTAATAAAGCAGGTGACTCTTCATATTTGAATAGTGTAGTTAAACTATGGAACCACTTACTACTACAACTGAAATCCATTCATAATGTAAACTCATTCAAAAGCAACTAAAACTTCAAACATCAAATCAATTGATCAGCTCCCATATAGCTCTAAGATATGTATGTGTAGTTGTCACTGCAATCTTCGGCTTGTCATATCATCAAACCATTTCTCCTCACTCAGAATCCTATAGCCCGCCACCAGAATTTACCAATAATTGAATAGTTGCCATAGTTTTATTAGGACCTCCCAGCCATATTCCTAATTTTGTGACACTGCTTTCCACCCCAGCTCTATAATTTTAATATAAATCTTATGATAGTGTTATATAATTACCTCTGAACCTACTTAATACCCACCACTTAAGTACAAAATTAACATTGTCTGCCATAGCAAGTTCTTTCCTTTCTCTTCCCTTCCTTTGAATTTTGAATCAATATTTAACAAAGTGTATTATTTGTTTGATAAACCCATTAATATACCTGTTCAGATGCTCAATATTCAATAACTACCAAATGTATTAAGTATTCTTTTATACTGTAATAGTTTCTTTTATTTCTTATAAATGTAATCTAATTAACAAATGTAAATATAGATGTTAAAGAATAATTACCTAATGTCTGTTCATATATATTACTGAATTTCTGTTTAAAACTTGTAATAAATTGGAGCTTTTCTCCCTGGTCCTGACTAAATCCAGTTAGACAACCCTAATAAACAAAAGGAAAATAAATAAATAAATAAATAAATAAATAAATAAATAAATAAATAAATAAATGTTGTACATAATCAGATCCCTGGAAGAAGAGATAACCCAAGAGAACCAGAAAGTTAGCAGCTGCGGTATGAGAGCAACCAACATTCTTTCTGTAAAACGAACACCAAGTCATTTGAGATTTATATACATTGCTATCACAGTAATAAACACTGACGTGTTTGAAATAAGAAATAAACAGTAAGTTGAAATTATGCTAGATTTAACAAAAGAAACTAAACTGCATTTCTTGGCATTGTGGGTAAGCCTGTGTTTACCATATCAAACATTTGTTTGGTTTACCTGTAGAATTTCAATATCAGAAAGGGATTTGATAACTGCCCCAATTTGCATTTATTAGCAGACTTGGTTAGCCACAGTCCATTGATATCTTCTTTCCAGCTTCTTGCCAGAGAAGTATATACCAAAAAAAAGGGGTTCCAGTACAAGCCAAGTGGCCTAGAGCAAACACCCTCACTTTAATTGTATGTATTCTGTCAGATAACCAGTAATCCATCCAGTAAACTATGTATGGATTGATGTTGAGTTGGCAGTCTGTCAATAATTCTAGCATGGAGGAATACTGTCAAAGGCCATGGAAAGGTCCAGGTAGGCATTGTGGACTGTATGGCCCTTATTATTGGCCTTTGTATATTCTCATAGATGTGCACTAGGCTAACAATCACTGGGGCCTTTTTAGGACTATCCATGTATCCCAAATCTCTGAAAAGTTCTGGTACCCTTGATAAGTGTAAGCAGGGGATTGGGAAATGAAACATTTACAAGCAGGGAGCTGACAGATGGACATTTATAGACTGCTTGTATCTATTATTAAACAGTTGCAAAACCAGGGTTGAATTTCCTGTTCCGCATTCAGTTGTATAAGTTACACTTGAATTGGGTTGTCGAGGAACTCTTCTTCACATGGATGGGGGGAGCCTGTTCTAGGGGAAGGGGCAGTGTCTGGGATACATACCTGTTTTTTCAGCAGGCCATTTTTATATCTCAGGCACTGTTTATGTCTGTAGAATGGGTAATTCTGGTGATGTTTGTTTTTTGGGTATGCAGGAGGCCAGTCAGAGTGGGGTCTGATGATGGCTTGTTTTCCAGGTGTAGATCCCCCCTTGACAGCCTGCAGGAGATGGAATACAGGGATAGGGCTTTGAGGCAGTCTGCATATGACATGTTATTTATACTGAGTATTCATTTAGTGAGGAACCTCTGTGGACATTGCAGTTGCCCAATATGCCTTATTATGTACATACCAAAGGGAGCAGTGTATTCAGTGACTGGTCTGATGAGTACTGAACACAGTGGAACAATGACCTTCTTGACCCTAGATAGCATACCCATAGTTTAGATGTTGCACAACATAGAATGATTTCCTCACTACCACTGCACATGATGGTAAAGGGCTAGTTTTCTGTCAACATATGTCCTCAAGTCCCTGACTACCGGGTTGAATTTTAGGGTGTGTTATCAGTATGGTATTTACCAGAAGTGACTGATTTCCTGAAGGACATGGCTTTGGCACCAGTTACTTATCTGTGTCAGCCTTTCTTACAGACTATTAGTGTTGGTGAGAGGATTCTATGCTGTCTCTAATTTGCATTTGCAAATTTGGTAAGCCAGAAGCCCATGACATTGACCTTGACTTTGGAGAAGTAGATACCAAAATAAAGCAGTTCCAGGACAGCTCCCGGAGAGAATCTTCTGGTGACTTGTTTCTTTGTAGATGTGGCCTCCTCAGTTCTACCTTCCAGGGTGCTGTATGTGAGTCAACTGGCTACCCACTCAGTAACATAAGGGTCAACAATGCCTGAGTGGGTTATTGTGTTAAATGCCTTGGCCAGGTGAAGGTAGGCAGTATGGGCCATTTTGACCTTATCCGTTGCTTTGGTGAATTTCTGAAAGAAATCAACCATTTTGAGTAGGCATGATCTGCCCTTGACAAAACCAAACTGTGTTTGTCCATTGTCTGGATGTTTCCTGTGTCACTATTGATCATTTCCATGATAATCCTTACCGTGGCTTTGCATATGTGACTAGTGAAACTTATGGGTTTGTAGTTTCCAGGGTCCATAGATGTCTAATCTTTGTTCAGAGGGATAATGGTTGCCATTATCCATCTGTGAGGCAGAAGGACTTTTTAGAAAAAAAACAGTTAAAAGTGATTTCATTGGGCCTGACAGGTCATGTTTCATACGATTTAGAAGACAGTCTAGAATATTGTCAGGGGTCCATTGATGTTGCATTCTTGATCTTAGATCATTTAGGATCTGTTCCCTAGTGATAGTTGAGGGAGTTATATTTAATGGCATTTCCTGTGAGGAGGCTTGGGAAATAAAGTGAGAGATTAAATTATTTACCATTAGCTTTGCAATATCTTATGCTCAATGTAGGTGGTTCTGTTAACAATGAACTATGCACACAATTGTGTAATGCCTTTGAGGCTGCAGACATAGCTAAAAATTGCTGTGTGGTTGCCCTTGACCTAGGAGGCCAGCTATACCTCAAATTTGGTTTTGGTAGACTTTATTTGTCTTTTGAGCTACAGCATAGATAGGGAGAGGCAAACAGGGCAACCATCCCAGGCACTGTCTTGTCAAGGGCACAATTCACCAATATAAAATAAACAAAAAATGTTTTTAATCAAATATCTTTTTCCCCCTTAAGGAAAACAGCCACGGCAACACATACGTCCTAAATGGACATGAGAGACATCTTGTTTGCCTCCCTGCCCTGCCTACATCAGCTTGCTTGGGCACCGCTCCAAAAAAAGACCTATGATTGTCTGCACAGGTAGGAGTGGTAGTGCCGTAGTGTGATAGGGAGAGACTGAGCAGGCGGAAGAAAGCAACTAGTCTCTGAAATGAGTAAGGTTGCTTTTCCACAGACTGGCAAACTACTAAAGGGGTTGTTGAGGGAAATGTTTCATTTTGATGCCATTTGGTGGTTGTGCATGCATGGACAAACTACTGACTGGGTCATGGGGGAAATGATTCATTTTAATTTCATTTGAGTGATTGTGCATAAGTGGACAGACTATTGAAAGGGTCTTTGGGGTCATGTTTCATTCTGGTGTTTGTCCATACTTGGACAGACCACTGAAGGGGTTGTTGAGGGAAATGATTCATTTTGGTACTTATGCATACATGGACAGACTGCTGAAGAAGTCCTTCAGGGAAATGTGTTATTCTAGTGCTTGTGCATACTTGGACAGACTGCTGAAGGGGGTCTTTGGATGAAATGTTTTATTCTGGTGTTTGCATACTTGGGCAAACTGCTGAAGGGGTTGTTGAAGGAAATGTTTCATTTGGTTTACATTCAGTTACTTGAATTGCACTTGGTCGAGTGATCTCATAATCACAAAGCTTCACTAAAAATTCGAAATGCCTAATTCCAGTTTGCAATCTTCCCGTGACAAACTGTTATTTCAGCAAGGTCAACATTCAGTGGAATATTCTTTGTTTCTGTTTTCTAAAATGTATGCATAAATGAAACATCATTTCCTAGCCAGCAAGATCAACATTCAGTGAAAGATTATTTGTTTCTGCTTTCCAAAAATGTATTAATCTAATGTCTAATAACTACTGTAAAATTAAAAACCGAGATCTAACAGTTGCCACTGAGGTCCCTTGACGAAAGTCTACTGGGACCTTCTTCTGTAGTTACTTTACATTTATATTGTTAACTACTGTATCTAGTTTTTATGCTACTTGACTTATAATCTGAAAATAAAATAAAAAAAATATTTGGTAAACCTGCAATTTTAATTTTGACCACTAGGTGTCATTTGAGCATTTATGGCCTGTTTGAATTGAGCTCTCTTAACTTTATGATTTGATTTCCTAGATTAATAGTCTTTAGAGTATTCAAGTGAGTGATATATTTAAAACCTGTACAGTATTTAACCCCCCCCTTTTTTTCTGTAGGAAGAGCTCTTGAAAAATGTATTTGTATACTGTAGCATGTTTTTTTTAAACTGGCCCTTCTTTGCAACCGAGGTTTTCTTAACGTAGGGTTAGTCTGCAGACATATTATACACTCCTTCTGAATTTCTTTACTTTTACTTACTTTCTTTTTATTTAAAACTTATACTTTATGATAGGCCAAAATTCTTGAAAACCTACCTAACTTAGTAGCTGATGGTTGTACTTTATTATCTGCTTAGTCAATAATTGTTGGCATGTAGGGCAAAGGTGCCCCTTGTTCTGTTTTATTACTCTAGGGACTGGACTGGTAACTTTGCATTGTGCCCTTTTGTTTGCATTTTTCTGCATGTTGTGGATATTTGCCAGATTTGCCTCAACTGTTGAGCCCACTTGTCTCACCTTTGTTATACCTTTTACCTTAATTTTTTTACTGCATTGGATATAGAGGAAATCCCCTCCTTGGCAGCTTCTTCTGCCACATATTGTATTGCCTATCAAGCATGATGGCTATTTTCTGAAGACTAATTGAAATCTGCTCTAAAAAGATAATTTTATAAATGGTCTTGAAGCAAAATTACCATATTCTGTATTAACTTGTGACTATACATTTTATTTAAATTTATTTTATACTGCTACTTACCTTTTTTAACTTTTATGAATATGTATGAGCAATAATAGTTTACTAAAACCTATACTTTCTGCATTTTAAATCTATACCTTTGCATTGTCTGTTAGTGTCCTTAGTTCCTGACTAATGTAAAGTGCACTGCAATCTGTAAGCGTGCACTGTAATCTGTAAACTAATTAACATATTAAACCTGCTCTATTATGCCTTGAGTGCATTGAATTTGTTTGTGTCTTTCGGCTTTTTCCCGGTTAGGGGTCGCCACAGCGGAACTCCGGTCTGCTAATGATTGGCAATACAGTTTTACGTGCCGGCTTGCGAACAACCTTCAATGAAGGAACGCCCGTTCTAGCATGTCGCCACACAGAAGACACTCTAACTGAGGATCAAACGGGCAATGTCTAACTGTGAGGCGACAACGCTACCGCAGCACCACCACCGCAGTCCCTTGAGTGCATTGAATAACTATTACTAATAAGCCTGTAAAAAATAATTCTGTTACCTTACCCTTAACTAATGACTGAATAATGTAATTAAAAATAAGTCTGTCACTTTACCCTTAACTAATGACTGAATATTTTGAGATATGACTGAAGTGTACAATGCCTTGACTATTATTATCACTACCTATTATTTAAATAATAAGCCTGTAACAAAAAAGAATTGTTACTTTACCCTTAATTAATGACTTAATAATGTAATAAGCTCATTACAAGTCTGTCACCTTACCTTTAACTAATGACTGAATTATGTGAAGTAAGATTTGACTGGAATGTACTGTACTGAACACATAGCTGAATATGAATGTCATATTCTGAAACTTGACTGATATTTACATTAGCACTTACTGAACATTTTAAAATAGCTGTGTATATTTGGAAAACTAACTAAACTAAAAGAATAAAAGCATAACTGAATTATATTGGCCGACAGATTCAGTGCCAACTTTAGCCCTCTCTCCCCTCGCAAAGGACCTATCACATTAACAGTAGATTGTCAGGCACCCAGTATTACTGCTGCACAGGTTAAAATAGCACTGTCCAAGGTCAAGAATACAGCATCTGTGGGACCTGACAATATCCCTGGCTGTGTGCTGCATGAACTACATAGTGAACTTTCACCTCGTCTGTGTGCCCATTTCAATCACAGCCTCACCTCAGGCTTTGTCCCTACCGAATGGCATACTGCTACAGTCATCCTTCTCCACATAGGAGGAGCGACTACAGATCCTGGGAACTATCGCCCCATTAGCCTAATGTGTCTGATATGCAGAGCTATGGAATGCATCATTATGGACCTAATAAACAAGGATATAGGGAATCTCGAAACTCTGGATCCCACACAATTTGTATTTGTGAAGGGTAGATCATGAATGCTCAACCTGGTCGACTTCTTTGAGTCAGTCACTAGAGCTTTGGATGAAGGAAAGGTGGTTCACACAGCCTATCTTGATCTGGCCAAGGCCTTTGATACCATTCCCCACTCAGGAATCATAGAAAACTCAGTAAGCTAGGCATCAACTCCTATATCACTAGATGGGTTGCAAATTGGCTCACAGGTAGAACCCATAGTGTGAAAGTAGCTGACTCCAAGTCAGACTGCTGACCAGTCACGAGTGGAGTCCCACAGGGTTCAGTCCTGGGTCCTCTCCTGTTTGGTATCTACTTCTCTGAAGTCCAGGCCAACATGAAGGGAATATGGCTGATAAAGTTTGCAGACGATTGCAAGTTGGGAGCTTTTATTAACCCCCCAAGTGATATTGACATCTTACAGAAAAGCCTCACTGAGACCAACAACTGGTGTCAGAATCATGGCCTTAAGCTCAATGCCAAAAGATGTGTCGTCATTCCCTTTGGAAAAAAATGGTTCCCATAAATTACCACATTGACGGTAGTCCACTGAACACAGAAGGTGTTATAAGACATCTGGGAACACCGGTTGACAGCAACCTCTCTTTCAACCACCCCATTGCCACTGTGGTCAGAAAGTCCTTCTATGTGGCACATCTCATTACTAAGGGTTTTGCATCTAGGAAGAAAGAGGTCATTGTCTCCCTCTACTCCTCCCTCATTAGGCCAATCATTGAGTACAAGGACCCATTTGGTATGTACCTCACTAGACACCTCCAACAACTGGAGAGGCTGCAAAAGTACCTCACAAAGAGGATTCTAGGCCTTAAACACTTGTCCTATAAGGACAGACTCAACAAACTCCAACTATTCTCTGTCTCATATCGCCTATTTAGAGGCGATCTCTGCTTGACTTACAAAGCCATGTCTGACACAGCTCTGTTAGAAATGGTACATTAGAAATCCCAATTCCTCCACACCACACTCTCCAGAGATCTCAACCTCATTACCACAATCAACAGAACATGCTGGAGGGACAGGTTCATAACCCAGAGACTGCCCATGCTATGGAATAGACTTCCCATACATGTCAAACAGAGCACCTCACTGGCCCTCTTCAAGAGAAATCTTAATGAGGGGATGGGAAATAGAAAAGTCACCGTGGGGATCACTCCAGTGGCTCTACTTGACAGAGGCACTGGGAACTAAGGTCGGGTGGCATGATGACAGGATAATCCTATGGGCTAAGCTTGTAAAGGCTCCAGGGCCATTAGCCAACTACACACCTATGAACATATGAACCTGTGCATGTTATATTTAACTAATATAATTGTCTGAAACATGAAAAATTTTGACAGTGGTATTTGAACACAAATCTGAAACATGAGAACATTTTGACAGTTACCTGAACACAAATAAACTGAAATCCGTTTGAACACAAACTGAAACCTACTACTACTGTACAATTATTAAAAACATCCGTACTTGCTTTAAACATTGAAGACATAAATGAAACATATAGAGAGTCAATTTCTGTCCCACCGTTCTTTGCCAAATTTTGCTATGCATTGTCATGGATGAAGTGAAGTAACTCCTGTTTTCTCAAACTTTTTTTTATTTTTCAAATACAGTTAAATAAATTCCGTAGTATTTGTATGTAACATCTTTAATAACTATGTGCAATATTTAGATCAGCCTGACACTATAACAGAGCTCAATATATACAATTACTTTAGAGGTATAACAATCCAGTTATCAGAGTGTATCTGTTCAGTTATTGTAAAGTGTCAATCAATGATAATACTTTTCCCCATGGATTGTTATAAATGGCTTAGGATGAATCCTTAATTCTTTAAATTTGATTTCCAACAATGCTGTGGTCTACAGTAGGCTGTAGAAGTCTTCCAAAGTCGGTATTGTGTTTGTATTCCATCTTCTTGTTATACACGTCCTTGAGATTGCAAGTATTGTCCATACTAGATACATATTTGACTCATTCAGATGAGGACCTTCGTACACACTTAATAATACTAGAGCTTTAGATAAGTTAAACGATTCATTAAATAAAGCTTGTAAAAAGTTTTTAATACCATTCCAAAATGGCTTAATTTTAACACAGTCAAGAAAATGTGATTCCAGTCTGCATTGTGTATTTACCCACGCCTCCAACATATTCCCTTGGTGGAAGAATTAATTTTAGTAATTCTGTCTGGAGTTAAGAATGCTCTGTGTAAGCTTTTCCAATTAAAAACTTTCCAGTATTGTGTTAAGGATGTATGTTTTATTGATAATAAAATATTTGATTTAATTTCTTCAGTTAGCTGTAATGAGTGTCCTTTTGTTATATGATTCCAATATGAGGATTTGGGTGTCATTTTATAATTTAGCAATATCTTGTAAAATTTTAAAATACTATTTCCCATGTCATAATCATTATATATGATTTCATATAGGTATTTCTTAAGTTTAGGTATTTCTTTAAATGAAGAATTACTAATTATTCTGTATAAATCTTGAGAATATGTCAGAATACTTTGCATAGTTAGCCAATCTTGTTGTGGGATTTTGTATGTTGTTTCTATTGTTTGCATATCCAGAACTTTTAGTTCTTTGATACATTGAAATCAACAAATAAATCCTTTCTGTTCCCAGGAATTATTCCTCTGTATATTTTATATGGATAGCTCTTTGTAACTATGAATGGTGTTAAAAGATCAAACCAGATTTTTAAATCTATATTTGCAGTAATAATTTTCCTAAATGAGTCAATGTAATAATTAATCATACGAGTTTTAGTGGGCTTAGTTATGTTATATTGCATACTAATATATAATATGTGCCATGGCAAATTGTTTTTATCTATTTCAATTTTTTTTGTAAATCAAATTCATTTACTGATACTACAGTTAGTAATTCTTTCCAATTTGCAGAATAGTTTGGACTTATCCAGTCTGAGATTGTTTTAGATATTGATGTTTTATATATGTTTCTATATCATAAAAGTTTAATCTTCCCTGTTTCCATGGTCTGATATGATGTATTAAAGCTATTCTGTTTCTTTTGGGAAACTATAAACATTGTATTAGGCATGAGTTTATTTCTTTGAGTATATTCCTTTCTGGTAACAGTTGTATTGTCAAAGCTATGTGTAGAATCTTGGGTAGTAAAACCATTTTTATTAACTGTAGTCTATCTTCAAATGTTAATATTATTTTGTTCCACTTTTCCACAGAGATTTTAATTGTATTGCTGATATTATTGTAGTTTTTTGAGGCTAATTCATTATTATCCTTGCATAACTCAATTCCTAGATATTTTAAGGTAGATTCTTGTTTCTCTATAATGTGATTCCCCTTCATCTGCAATTCTTTTTTATTTAAAAATAAAAATGTTGATTTTGATTTCTTGAAATGGAGTCTTGAAGTCCTGTAACATGTGTCAATTAAAATATTTAATTCTTCTAATGTCTCTTTTTTATTGGATAATGTTAATAATATGTCATCAGCAAAGAGCATTACTTTAGAATTGTATTGTTCATAAACATCTACTCCTTTGATTTTTGTATTATTATGTATTGACTCTGCCAGTATTTCAATAGTCAGAGCAAATAGAATTGGTGACATGGGACATCCTTGTTTAGTACCCTTTGTTATATGTATAGATTCAGAGGTGAAAGGACCTAGCTTTACCTACAATAAATTTTATATATATATATATATATATATATATATATATATATATATATATATATATATATATTCTTTAGTAGGTGAACAATGGAAGGAGGAAATTCAAATAACACCAGAATTTTGAATAAATAGTCCCAATTTATGGAATCAAAGGCTTTCTCTATATCTAAGCCAATTATGAGTGTTTCTTTATTTTCTTTATTAACATAATCTATAAGAGGAATTATCCTTTTAATATTGTCATGTGTGTGTATCTATGATATACAAATCCAGTTTGATCACTATTTATTGTTTTGGATAGTGATATTTTCATTCTGTTAGTTAATATTGTCATAAATATCTTATAGTCATTATTGAATAATGATATAGGTCTGTATGAGGTACAGAGGTTTGGGGATTTGTTTTCCTTTAAGATTGGTGCGATTAAGGAATATCTCCAAGAGGGTGGTATTAAAATTTGTGACTGAATTTCTAATAGAGTTTTATGAAAGAGAGATAGAATCTTTGAAGGAAAAAGTTTATATATTTCCATATTTATGCCATCTATACCTGGAGCTTTATTATTTTTACCCTCTTTTATTGTATCTGTAATTTCTTTGTAGGATATGGGTGCTTGCAGATCTAGTTTTAATTTTTCTGGTATTTTTTGTATATTAGAACATTTTTCATCTAGATTTAATTGATCAATATGTATATTTTCTTTTTGGAAATGTTTCATATAGCTATGTCTATAGGCATCAAGATTGTCACCTATCTCCAAGACATTTTCCCCTTTCTTTTCATGGAAGATACTTTTAATCTTATTAGGTTTTGATTGTATTTTGATTCTTGTGGATTGGTTATTTAGATATTTGGGAGAAGTCGCCAAGGTATTAATTTTTAGTTTTTCTAAAGCTAAACTAGTTTTATATGTTAGAATTTCATTGTATTTATTGTTTGATACTTCTACTTTCTTTTTCATCTCCAAATGATTTTGATTTTTTCAGCTTTAACTGACAAAGGTTTGGATTGTAGATCTAATAATTCAGAATCCCATTCTCTGATTTTTTTATACCAAGTTAGAGTTTTACCATATATGTAAGCTTTTAGTGAGTCCCATATCATTATTTTTTTATCTTTGTGGTGTAGTTAATATCTAAGAAGAACTGTAATTCAGATAATAAACAGGGTTTGAACTCTAATTTTAGTTATATATGCTGGAATTCTGGAGTTAAAGATTAATGGTTTGTACCCATTTTGAAGTTTTAGTATCAATGAATTGTGGTCTAAAAACAGACAGGGAGCGATTAAGAAATTAAAGATTTTATAGGGTAAGTCATGGGCAGCAAATATTTTATCTATTCTAGTTTGGGTACCAAATCTGTGATCTTGATGGGAAAACAACAACAATTTATCTTCTTTAAATTTGAAAGTATCTACAAGATGAAATTGTTCTACCCACTTGTTTAAAGCTTTTGATACAGCAGATGTATGCAGCAGTATTTTATTTGTAGTTTCAGAAATATCAAATATACAGTTAAAATCTCATCTTAATATTAAGTTGCCTTTATAATTATTGGAAATTAAATCCAAGTTTTTTTAACAGTTCCTGATACAATGCCTGGGAACCAGTAAAGATTGACTAGGGTCCATATTATGTTATTATATTTAACTATTACTAACGCCACAAAGCCTTCTTTATCTTCATACGTATAAATGATTTCTGGGTTAATCACATTTGTTTTCCATAAAATTGTTACCCCATTTTGTTTTTGTCTTATAAGTGGATTGCGCCAATATCATATATTCCTTAGGATTGCATTTGTAATTGTCATTTATTTTAAAATTAGTTTCTTGAAGGAAGACAATTTGTGCTTTGTTCAGTTTTAAATATTTCAGTATATTTGATCTAGTGCTAGGATTGCTTAAGCCATCGGTATTTAAAGATAATAAAGTTAAATCCATCTTAGGTTATTTAGACTATGTATTTTTGTTTTATTGTGACTATTAAACATTTTCCTCTGATAACTATAAAGTATATATTTGAGCTTTAAAAGGAAATTATCAGTTTTATACTTTGAGTGTTTACCAATAAAGTAATATTTCGGTCAGGCATACTATAAATGTTTTTGGGAAATAATAAATTTAAATTAATAAATGTTAACAAAACTAAGATCTACACTAGCCATGGAATGAAAATCATCCCTAATCTGATGGATACACCTAAGTCCATCAGGTTATCACTCATACCTTGACAATCCAGGACATCTGAGCGCCATAAATTGAATTATCATATGGAGAATATTTGTAATAGGAATATGCAAATTTATATTATTTTGAACATATATAGTACTATTGTAGATTAGACAGAATTCTAATACAATATAAATGTCTACCTATTGTATAAGCAATTAATATTTACATGAAAGATAGACAAGCAATTCAATCATAGTAAAGTAGGATGTATCATATATATAAAACCTCAGTAAAAGATTATAGCACACAGTTATTTAACATATTCACCCTCATTGATGAAGTCTTTCAATACTTATTACTTAATCTAAATAGGTTCATAGGTTCATAGGTTAGTACTAGGCTATCAGCTCTAGGGCCTATACAAGCCTAGCCATAACAATTCCCTGAAAATTTCTTCCCACATTATTTACTTTCCTGGACCCCTGTCTAGCAGGGCGACTGACGTGATCCCTGGGGTGAATTTCCTTTCTCCCATCCAAGCGTCAAGGTTCCTCTTGAAGAGGTCCAAAGAGGCACTCTGCTTGACATGTATGGGCAATCTATTCCAGAGGCTGGGGAGTCTCTGGGTCAGGAACCTATCCCTCCAACATGTTTTGTTTATTGTGATAACAAGGTTTAGATCCCTGGAGCATGTAGCTCTGAGGGATTGGGATTTCTTTAAGTGTAGCATGTCCAACAGCTCTGGGTTTGACATGGCCTTGTATGTTAAGCAGAGATCGCCTCTGAGTAGACGATATGCGACAGAGTATAGCTGGAGTTTTTTAAGGCGGTCAGCATAGGGCATCTGCTTTAGGCCTGTGATTCTTTTAGTGAGGTATTTCTGAGGCCTTTCCAGTTGTTGCAGATGTCTTGAGAGGTACATACCAAATGGGGCATTGTATTCTATAATGGGTCTAATGAGGGATGAGTACAGTGGGACAATGACCTCCTTTTTCTGGATGAAAAGCCCTTCGTGATGAGGTGTGCCACATAGAAGGATTTCCTGACTGTTGTGGCGATGTGGTTATCGAAGGTGAGACCACTGTCCACCTGTGTCCCTAAGTCTCTTATCACACTTTCTGTGTTTAGTGTACTGCCACCTATATGGTAATTCATGGATACATGTTTTTTCCCAAAGGGGATAACAATACATTTCTTGGCATTGAGCTTGAGCCCATGGCTCTGGCACCAAGCATCTGTTTCTGTAAGGCCCTTTGTAGAGTATCCACATCATTTGGGGATTCAATAATGGCTCCCAGTTTGCAGTCATCTGCAAACTTTGTTAGCCAGAGTCCCTTAGTGTTGACCTGTACTTCAGAGAAGTAGATGCCAAACAAGAGCGGCCCCAGGACTGAACCCTGAGGTACTCCACTTGTCACTTGTCTGGAGCTGGATTTGGAGTCGGCTACTTTTACAGTGTGGGTTCTATCAGTAAGCCATTTAGCAACCCATTGGGTGACATAGGGATTAATGCCCAACTTAGTAAGTTTATCTATGATTCCAGAGTGGGGATGGTGTCAAAGGCCTTGGCAAGGTCTAGATAGGCTGTGTGGACCACCTTACCCTTGTCCATGGCTCTGGAGACTGATTCAAAGAAGTCAATCAGGTTCAGGAGACAAGATCGGCCCTTCACAAACCCAAACTGGGTGGGGTCCAGTGTTTGAAGGTTGCCAATGTCTTTGTTTATAAGTTCCATGATAATACGCTCCATGGCCTTGCAGATAAGGCTTGTCAGACTGATGGGATGGTAGTTTCCGGGATCCAAGGTGGATCCCCCCTTGTGGATTGGGATAACTATAGCTCTGGGGTGATAATAATATTTATACCTAATGTTTATATTGCAGTATATTTTACTGGATATATCAGAAGTTATATTTCATTGTATGACAGCATTTAAGTAATCACATTGTTTGTTGCTAACTTAAAGCATCAAGTTTGTTTTATGTAAACACTGATGAAAGGTAATGCATTTTAATTATCAGTGCATCCCTCTTCCCCCATTTCCTGCGCATAAAGATTTTCATATCTGTCATTTCTTATTATAAAATGAGTGAAATTATAGGTTAAAAACAATAAATTCACTTATTGTGATTAATAATTACAAGTTCCCTTTTCATATTCATATATTGTCATTTTATGGCATATGCTGAAAGTGTTTAGATTTAAATGGAAACATTCTACTTTGTATAATCAGCAAAGGTTAAACTGAATGATCATTGTCAATTTAATACTATTTGTTCAGAATATGATTGTTACATTCTGTGACATTCCTAGTTCAGGCTTCTATTGTATCACTTGAACTACTTTGTCAGTTTGATGTCATGTATAAAACATTAGTTACCTTGGTAACAGCTTAAGTATTATGTATGGTCAAGATGGGTTACTAAACTACAATTCAAGTTAAAGCAATTACATGACTTGTTATGCATATTTACTGATATAAGAACATCATCATGTTTTCCCTTGATGTTCAATATAGTGTATGTTGTTTATGACAAGTTAAAACAGTAGTGTTATTATACACAAGCCCATGTTATTAAACTGAGCGTCTATTGTCAATTTAATACTATTTGTTCAGAATATGATTGTTACATTTTGTGACATTTCAAGTTCAGGCTTCTATTGTTTCTCTTGAACAACTTTATCAGTTTGATGTCATGTATAAAACATTAAATGTGAGAGTGTTCAATCTCGCCATTTGTTCTTACACACGGGTTCGGAGCTGATCCTCGGCTCCGAGTCGGCCGCATAGCAAAACTCTGCATCTTAGAGAAGCTCGAGACCAGGCTATATCCCACAATCCTCCCTGCCATTACTCAGATCTAGTTTGCCGCTGCAACGGATCACATCGATAAGAGACATCGGACCAGAGAAAACTTTGTTATTGCAGATAAGATAGTTATTGTTTTGTTTCAAAAGTTCTTGTAGTTATTGAGAATTTAGTTTTTGATCTTACTATAGTGTGTGTGTGTGTAGTGTAGTTAGTTCTGTCATTGTTTTTTTATAGGTTTCCCTTTGGGGCCAACCTTTCTATAACTTATAGCTATATATATTTTTTTTTTCTCTCTTAATTATAGCTAGTGTTTAAATTTTCTTTTTTACAGTAAAAGTGTATTTTGCTATTATGTCTGAAAAAGCCAAGTCTGGCTTTAAAAGGTGTCAGTGTGGGCAGAAAATGTCCATCACTGACAACCACACTTCCTGCGTCTACTGTCTTGGCCCTCTCCACTTGCAAGAGGATTGCTCTATATGCCATTCCTTCAGTGGGAGGGTCATGACAGATAGACGCAGGAAACTTATAGACAGGGGACTTCTTAAGCCTGCTTTCCAGGAGGCTTTGGACAAGTCTGACCAGACTTCTAAGTCCTCAAAGGGGTCGAAGATGTCGGAGCCCATGTCATCGGCTCCGAGTTCATCTTCTAAAGTTCGTTCACCGGTTCCACAGACTTCGGGGCCGAGCGTCAAACGTTTATCTTTCACTGAGCCCCAGGTCTTGGAACCGGTGTCAGAGCTACCTCCACCTTCCATTCTTCGGTCGGTGCCATCTTCTGCCCCTTCGACCCGATCTTCCAGACCGTTATCTGATACTGATGTGGATCGTGTCATGCAGAAACTTATGGAGAGCACGGCCCTTTCCAAGTTGATTGCAGTTTCCTCCCAACTGGTGTCGAAACTAGAAGGCCTCCCTTTATCTCCAACAGGTCCTCCTTCGAGACCCATCCAGTCTTCGGAGCCGGAAGAGGAGGAGCTGATGATAGTGGAGCCCTCGGTGCCGAAACCGTCCGTTACACGAGCAACACCATTGACCTCGACTCCTTCGGAACCTATAGGTGAGTCGCGGAGTCGACGATCTCTCCTTGGTTCCGGGACCGAGAGTCGTACCGACCTTTCGGTGCCGACTCTCCCTCTCGGGGCCTCGGCACAGATTGGCTCGGCTCTGTCTTCAGGGTCGAGACCCATGGGCCCCGTGTCTGGGATTCTTCCATGTTCTTCGGAACCGGGGGAGTCCTCGACCCGAGGTTCAGGGGTTTTTGACCTTATGATGAAGGTTTTGTCTACACAGACAACCACTTCATCGGAGGCATCTTCTCCCTCCCCTAAGGAGCCACTCTCTGTTTCTGTTACCACGACACATCCAAAGCGTGGAGCACCATTGTCTCAGCCACCCCCAGAGGGAGCCCCCTGTTCCTCGGAGGCCTCACCGGAATCCTCCTCCAATGAGGTTCCGAGGAAAAGATTGTGCAAGAGGAGGCACTTAGATTCCCTGCAGGAATCTCTAACTTCTGACACTGACTTGGATGAGTCAAAGGGGTCCTCAAAATCCCCCTCCGAGGATGTCTCATTTGCGGACATCTTGGAGATTTTAAAACAGAGGGGTGATTGGCAGTCCCTAGCCCCCACTGAGGACGAGTCGGTGTTGCTGAAGGCTTTTGGTGCTCATCCTTCTACCTCCTGGGTTACTCCGCCCTTCGATGAATTAATGGATTTGATTGCTCGAAGGGCATGGGAGACACCGGACACAGTGGAACCGGTCCTTTGAAAACCAAGAAAATTTATTACCGCTCCCCAGGACAAGACTTATCTCACCAAAGGAGTTCAGGTTGACGCTATGGTGGTGGCTGCAGCAACTAAAAAGGAGATGTCTGAGTCTTCCTCTTCTGTTCATCCTCCTAATAAGGATTCTAGGACTATGGACAGATACGGGAAGCACGTTTTTAGTTCAGTGACTTTTTCCATGCGTTCGCTAAACTATTTGACACATTTTACATGTCTACAGAGGGATCTCATCAAGGAGCTGAGAGATACCCTCCAGGGTAACACAGATGCTGCTGTTTCAGATAAGGTAACAGCACAGCGTAACACCCTTACCTCCATAGTGAACTTGTCCATGAGGCTCATCTCGTATGCGGCTAAAGGGTCGAGTAGAGCCGCAGCTTCAGCGATTGCTCTACGAAGACAATCCTGGATGTGGCTGTGCTCATTTGCAGAAGCCTTCACGTCTTCCTTCGCCAACACCCCCTTTGATGGTGCCACTCTTTTTGGGCCCAAAGTGAAAGAGACATTAACTCGGTGTGAGCAAGAAGGAAAGACTCTGTCTGCTGTCGGAGTCCGTTTTTCCGTTCCATCTAGACCGTACCCCAAAGGGCAACGAGGCGGAAAAATGTGGTTCCGTAAAACTCAGGGATCTTTCCAGGCCACACAGAGTGACCCCCCCCCAGAGGCAGAGGGGGGGGCAGACATGGAAGACGTTGCCCCGGCGGCAGAGGGGGTCCGCAGAACCAAGGCGACAGGTGTCCTATCCCTGGTAAGCCTTTCCAGCACTCCTGAACGGGGGCCCGACTGTCCTGCTCTGGAGGCAGTCGGGGGTCGCTTGGCTTTATACCCACAGGCCTGGCTAACTCTCACCTCAAACTCCTGGGTAAAAAGCATTGTAACCAGAGGATACAAAATCCCATTTATGTCAACTCCACCCCAACAAAGAAGGTTTCCAGATGTGCCACCCTGTCTGTGAGGCCCAGCAGCAATAGAAATTTCAAAGCTGCTCAAAAAAAAAGAGTCATTCAGCCAGTCCCGGTGGACCAAAAAGGATCCGGAACTTACTCAAGGTTCTTTTTAGTTCCAAAAAAGACAGGGGACTGGAGACCCATTTTGGATCTCAGCAATCTCAATACCTTCGTGAAGAAGGAAAAGTTCCGGATGGTCACGCTTCAATCGATCCTTCCATTTTTGCAGAAGGACGACTGGATGTGCTCGATTGATCTCAAGGACGCGTACTACCACATCAAGATGGCCAGACCGTCCAGAGATCACCTGCACTTCCAGCAGGGAGCCAGTCATTTTCAATTTCGAGCCCTGCCCTTTGGGCTCACCTCAGCCCCCAGGGTATTCACCAAATGCATGGCAGTGGTAGCATCTCACTTGAGATGTCTAGGATTCCGGGTGTTTCCCTATCTGGATGACTGGCTCCTCACCGCCACCACCGAGCGTCGCCTCATACAAGCCAGAGACTATACAGTCAACCTTTGTTCCCACCTAGGGATTTCCATAAACTTCGAAAAATCTGCCTTACTGCCCTCACAGCATATTTCATTCATCGGAGCAGACCTAGATACATGCTTAACACTGGTAAAGCTCACTCCAGTAAGGGCATCATCCCTCAAGGAACAGGTTCTTCTTCTACTGCAAAGCAGGAAAGCCCCGGCCAAACTGGTGTTGAAGGTTTTGGGACTCATGGCAGCGTCCCTGATTGCAGTTCCTATGGGGAGATTGCACATGAGGCTCCTCCAATGGCTGCTGTTCACGCAGTGGTCATTCCAGCAGTTACCCCTAACGCACGAGATTCTGATAATAGATTCTTGCAAGCGAGACTTCTCATGGTGGGTGTTCAGTCAGGATCTCACTATGGGTCGTCCATTTGTCCTACCGATTCCGACGGCCACGATAACCACGGATGCTTCCCTGATAGGGTGGGGGGGACTTTTTCAGGGAAGAACAGTCCAAGGGGAATGGTCCAACATGGAGTACAACCTGCACATAAATGTTCTGGAAATGAGGGCGGTGTTCTTGGCGTTACAACACTTTCATACCCTCCTACCTCTAGGAACAGTAGCAGTTCAGACAGACAACATGTCTGTAGTCTGGTACATAAACAAACAAGGGGGAACCAGATCTTACCCATTATGCAGAGAGGCCGTGAGAATTTGGCAGTGGGCAGAGTCCACGGGTCGCTTTCTGATAGCAATGCACATCCCGGGGTCATCCAATGTCATTGCAGACAGGTTGAGCAGAGCCATCCTGTTACCTCATGAGTGGTCCCTCAAACTACAGGTGGCGGAAAGAATTTTCCACAGATGGGGCCAGCCTTGCTGCGATCTATTCGCCTTCCCGATGAATACCAAATGCAGAAGCTATTTTGCCCTTCTACCCCCTCCAGGGGATGTCCCCAGGGACGCACTGATACACAATTGGCCCCCGGGTCTCCTATATGCATTTCCACCTACCCCCTTGATTCCCAAATTTCTTCAGAAAGCCATGAACCTGGAAAGGACAATTATACTCATAGCCCCATTCTGGCCTCGACAGATATGGTTCCCCTTTCTTCAAGCCCATCAAACAGAGGAACCGTGGATCCTGGACCCAGTACCAGATCTACTGACACATTCGTCGGGAGTTCCTCACCCGTCTCTTCTATCCCTCAAACTAGCAGCTTGGCTGCTCCACTTCCCCGCCTAGCCAGGTCTGATATACTTTCTCCGGCAGTTCAACGCATTTTGGTTGCCTTTCATAAGACTTCCACTACAAAACTCTACAGGAGTAAATGGAAACGCTTTGTGTACTGGGCATCTAGCCAACAATTGGACGCCCTGGTAGCTCCTTTACATAAAGTTCTAGAATTTCTATCCATCCTTTTCCACGAAGGAGCCTCTACTTCCACACTAAGAGTACAGTTGGCAGCCATATCCAACTTCCATGTTTGTGAGGACGGTTCTTCTATTATGTCCCACAGGCTTTGTAAGGCTTTTATGAAAGGTTCCTTCCATCTTCGACCGCCCGTCAGAAACCCTTTATTCCCATGGAATTTAAATTTGTTATTGTCGCAACTAATGTTGCCACCCTTCGAACCAGCCTCTTCTTGCCTCCTGAAGTTTTTGTCGTGGAAGACTCTTTTTCTTGTAGCGGTTACTTCAGCTCGGAGAGTGTCAGAGCTGCAAGCACTATCAGTTAAACCACCTTACTTAATTTTCCACCCAGATAGAGTTTCCTTACGAACAAACCTGTCTTTCCTTCCTAAGGTATGTTCTGTCATAAATATTAATCAGTCCATTGAACTCCCTACTTTCTTCAAAAAACATACCAGCAAGTTGGAATATATGCTGCACAAGTTAGATGTCCACAGACAGCTAAGATTTTATTTGGACAGGACTAAGGATTACAGAAAAACAGATCAACTTTTTGTTGCATTTGCAGACAATAAAAAGGGCATGGCAGTTACAAAATGTACACTTTCTAAATGGCTTACTGATTGTATAGCTTTTGTGTATTCTAAGTCGAATCAGGCCTTGCCCACCAAACCTAAGGGCCATTCTACTAGATCCGTTTCCACTTCCTTGGCTCATGCAGCTCGCCTGCCTTTGGACACGATTTGTGCAGCAGCCACGTGGTCTAAACCACATACTTTCATAGCTCATTACAGAGTTGACAAAGCCTCCAAAGACAGGACATCTTTTGGTTCCACTGTGCTCAGGAACGTTCTTCCATGAGTCACTCAGGGTGACGGAGCTAGGGACGCTACCCGTGTGTAAGAACAAATGGCGAGATTGAACACTCTCACGTAAAGAAGTTATGTTCTTACCATAACGTTCCATGTGGAGTGTTCATCTCGCCTTTGTTCTTACATTCCCCCCCCTTCCCTCCCTCACATGTTTGGAAGAACGAGTAGGACTAGAGTCTGGTCCACATGCCTTTACCTCTTCCAGGTATATTGCCTCTTACCTCATGGGGTATATTTCATTACCCTTTAGTTAATTTATCAGTGAGATAGTGTCTCTGAATTTTTGTGGCGGTATGTAGCCTTAGCACCTCAGGTTTATGGTTGGTCTGGTTTGCCTGCAAACTAGATCTGAGTAATGGCAGGGAGGATTGTGGGATATAGCCTGGTCTCGAGCTTCTCTAAGATGCAGAGCTTTGCTATGTGGCTGACTCGGGCAGTTGGCTCGAACCCGTGTGTAAGAACAAAGGCGAGATGAACACTCCACATGGAACGTTATGGTAAGAACATAACTTCTTTTTATCTTCGTAGGGTCTAAATTACATAGTTGAATTATGACAACTTTGAACGTGATATGGTCGAAACCATAAGTTTGAAGCTGTCATACTTCGATTGCAAAAAATAAAAACAAAAACAGCATACCTGAGGGTTGTAAGCAGGAGTGAAAACCCCCTGCATCTCCCATGTGGGGGGCTGCACCCACCACACCCCCGCTCTTTAAACATACCATTTCCGAGGTCGTGCTACAGTGCAGTAAAGGAAATTTTCCCTTTATTGCACTGTAGCATGACCTCGGAGTTGGTATATTTAAAGAGAAGGGGTGTGTGGGGCTTGCATCCCTGTATATAACCTTTTGTTTTCTTTTTCCTTTTTTTTTAAAATTTTTTTATACATAGTCAATGTTTTGTAACTTCGGACATATGTGTTTGTACATATGGTAGTCGAATTTAGGGAACTTCGACTGTGTAATATAGACCCATCTTGGTAACCACTTAAGTATTATATATGGTCAAGATGGGTTACAAAAACTACAATTCAGGTTAAAGCAATTACATGACTTATTATGCATATTTACTTATATAAGAAAAATCATCATGCTTCCCCTTGATGTTCAATGTAGTGTATGTCATTTATGACAAGTTAAGACAGTAGTGTTATTATACACAAGCCCATGTTATTAAATCCATCTTTAATATCTAAATTCAGCAGACTGCTTTATCTTATGTGATGATTTACATTACATAACTATTGTGTGTGAGTTTTTTTTTTTTTTGGCTGTTGCTTACTTATTTGAGAGACCACAAGTTGTTAAGCATTGTCCTCACTCTGTTTCCATTACCATAGCAACCTGGGACCGTCTGTTTCTGTTCGTGTGTCTGTGTACTGCTTACCAGAGCCTAGCGATGCAGCTGAAGCAAAGCTTCACTTCACTGCAACTTCAAGCCTAAAGTCCCTCCCTTTCAGTGAGGCAGCAGCCAGGGAAAGAACAGAGAGCAAACAGATCATCAAAAAAAACACCTACCAGCAAGCCGTCACAACAAGGGGCAACACACTCCTCCACCTCTCCCACCTCTCACTCAGCAGATGTACAAACAAACCATTCTCTGCCAAAATATCCCAAATCACAGTTCTATCCACCCCTCCCCTGGATCCAGGCTAAAACATCAAATGTCTCTTCCTAATTCACAAGCACCAGTGAACCTCGATCACAAGCCACAACCCACAGCTTCCTGGAGATGAAAACGGCAACATATAACAGCTGCCAGACACAGCTGCATCCACATACACCATGTCAGGCTTAATGAAACAGCACTCAAAGCTATGATACCTGCCATAATTGATATTAATTATGTTTAGACAGAATAATAATGGCATTTGTACTAGCTGCCAGACATGGCTGCATCCATTCACACCATATCAGGATTGATCAAACAGCACTCAAAGCTATGATACCTGCCATAATTGATATTAACTATGTTTAGACCAAATAATAATGACATTTGTACTAGCTGCCAGACACAGCTGCATCCAGGCACACCATATCAGGATTGATCAAACAACACTCGTAGCTGTAATACCTGCCATAATTGATATTAATTATATTTAGACAGAATAATAATGGCATTTGTACTAGCTGCCAGAGACAGCTGCATCCAGGCACACCATATCAGGATTGATCAAACAACACTTGTAGCTGTAATACCTGCCATAATTGATATTAATTATATTTAGACAGAATAATAATGGCATTTGTACTAGCTGCCAGAGACAGCTGCATCCAGGCACACCATATCAGGATTGATCAAACAACACTTGTGGCTGTAATACCTGCCATAATTGATATTAATTATATTTAGACAAAATAATAATGACATTTGTACTAAGAGCTTGCTACTATTATTATTTAACCAGGAAATACATAAACTGAAGAAGGCATTAGTCTCCATGACAGCGTTTTTTTTTTTCAAAACACTCTACTGTTACTGCTATTATATATGATTTTAATTTGTTACATTTCAGTCTGAACTCTGATGAATTGTACCTTGTTGAATTAGTTAATTGATTACTTAAATTACTATAAGCAAAATCAATGAAAATTGAACAAGATAGGTATTCACTAAGTTCAAGTAGGGGAATAGAAACATCTATGTTTGTATTATATGTTGCTTTGTTTGGCTTATATATAATGTAAATAGTAACCCATCTTGACCTACCTTTGTTTGTGAAGAATTATTGGACTCTGAACATTCTGAATAAATCATTACTGTTTCTCAGTTGTTTAAGAATCCCTCCTTTTTTTTAAATAAAAACAGATGACAAGTGATGTACCATATCAGTTGATACTTTGAGAGATGTAGTTGTAAGAGTTATTTTTTGGGACAGCTATCTTGGAATTAGCTTTTTATTAGTTCTTTTTAGCATCAGTCAAAGGATTTGTTTCTTTTATTCTTTTAAGAGTAGGGGCCACCCATTCCATTTCTACTGGGATAGGCACTATGTTGTTGTTTTTGATAACTATAGTAGATTCTTCTAAGTCATTAAAGGTTCTCATCTCATTGGCAAAAAGTATTTTTATCTTAAAGGCCAGCTGTGCTTTAATGTTGTTTTGTTTCAGCAGTTTTATTATTGGCCGGACTTTTTTCCTTTGTTTAGTATTCTGGAAGAATAATCATTGTCAAACCTTATCAGGCTTTGATTGTATTTTAAGGGTGATTTTCTCCAAGCAGATTTTAATATTAGTTCCTTGTCCAGAAATGAAAGAAATTGTATAACTATGGATCTAGGTGGGGTATTTGTTGAGTCAGAAGCAGGTTTCCTCAGTACTCTATGCGCCCTTTCAATTCCAAATGAAAGTCCGTCTTTGAAGTCTAAAATTTCAGGAATCCAGGTTAAGAATGAAATAATGTCTTCTCCTTCAGTGGCTTCAAGCAGACCAAAGATTCTTATGTTGTTTCTCCTTTCCCTGTTTTCTAAGTCATCTATTTTGTTAAGCAGCCATGTATTCTGTTTAAGCAGAAATTCTTTTTGGAATTCTTCATCTTTGAGTCTCCCTTCAATGTCATTTAGAGAAGTTTCTATATTTGTTATTTTTGTCTGGTGTTGCTGTAATAGTTCCTTAAGAGTATTAGTCTGTTTTTGAGAATTTAATTTGAAGTTTTCTAAGTAATTTATAAAGCTATCCATCTTCAAAGGCAGTTCCTGTAAGGTAGATGTCATCAGCTGCAGTTCTTTCTTCAAAGCAGCATATGGGTGAGAATTCCTTGAGTTGTTCATATTCAGTGACTCAATCTATCTCCAAGTTACTTGACAGGAAAATTTTTGTATATCTGCACCAAAATTGATATTTATGTAGTTTAGAAGTTTATCTATTGGTTTCTGACATTTTAAAATTGAAAATAATAAAATGTTCCTATATTATTATACTAGTTTATGGCGCTCTCAAAATTCACTGCTCTCAGTTGGCCATCTAGGCTCTGTCCCAAGTAAGGCCTGTTTTAATGCTGAAGTGTCCTCTTTATAGTTAGGCCTTTTAAACCTCTTTTTTTATTTTTATTTTTTGATTGTATTTAGTGTCAGGTCCTTAAAAATAACATCTGCATCTTTAACAATTAGAATCTGATAACATTGCTTATTGCCCTGACTTTATTTACATTTCTTCTACATGAAATGCAGCTTTAACTTCTATAGCCGGGCAGCATTGCTTGCTGCGCTGACTTTATTGACATTTTTCTGCATAAAATGCAGCTTTAACATTTATAAATTGGCAGCATTATTTGCTGTGCTGACTTTTACATTTTTCTGAATAAAAATGAATGTACATTTTTTGGCATTAAATAAACACAAGCTCTTGCAAGTCTGTAGACAAACATAACACTTAACAAGAATTCTGCTATTATTGTCTTCCCAGGCTGATTGGCTTTATTTAAAAATCCAAACTCCAAAGGCTTGTTATTAACTGCAGTCACCTTTGACCTTTTAAACACTGATAGTATGAAAACTGTCATAAGTAATGAACTGTATGGTCTACAGTCCTTTTTATTTTGAAAATCTAGTATATCACTGGCAACATTAACCCAAGTTACAGCATAATTATGCTTATCCTTTGGGTTTGAACTTTGTATATTACTTACGTCATTTGCCCATGGCTGCCTTGTATTTGAAAAGTTAAAAATATTTAAATCAGCAACCCGTTTAGCTTTATTGGAAACAACTTGAATTAAGTCATTAATATACACTCTTGTGTTTCCATGTTTAGGACACTGTTTTAAAAAAAATAACATTTAACTGCTGGGACTGGCGAAGTTGTTTTTTTTTTCTGAGGTCTTAGCTGTAGCAGTTGCATTTAACGTGATAGTTGTATCAAGTTTCTGAACTTATTTTAAATGAAAATAATCTACGAATGTGCATTTTTGCACCTATATACAATTAGTTTTACATTTGTCTCGTGGCCCTTACATTTTAACATACTGTTCAGTGAGTGAAACTCCAAACACTGTCTCACCATAACCGTTTCTTTAACTGACATAATTAACTTTTCATTAGTACTGAATGCTGCAAGAATGTGTTATCGAAATGGAGGCCATATAACATAATTTAGCTTGCTAGCTGACTAATCTGAGCTCATATGCTTGGCAAACTGCCATTTCTGTACAAAACACATGCAGTCTAAAACTGATTACATAATGTACTCTTTTTATACATAGGATCTGAATTTTTAACTTTTTGCCACTTTTACAATGTAGCATTGACTTTAAATTTTACATTTTGTATATTAGCAAAGATTACATTGTTTAAGTCTATATTACAGTGTTGTTTATGCATTGCAACACTTTAATACAAAGCTTTTAAACAAAACAATAATAAAAAAAAATTTGTTGCTGCCTGTAGCTGCAAACCCTTTATTTTGCTAATTAATTTGACTGTTCATTCTGATGTACCTTAGAGGCATATGATTACACTTTTTCCTTGACTAAACACACCCAATAATGCCATTCTGAACGCTTTAGCTGTGTCAGCTGAACTGGAATTTATTTTATCTTTAACCCATAAATCTGCATGTTTCTGTGTAACCAATTCTTTAAAATTTGTACATTTGCACATATTTCTTTACTGAAATCTAAACCTATATATATGTATATATATATATATATATATATATATATATATATATATATATATATATATATATATATATATATTTAAATATGTATTTTTTGTACTGGACCAGATTAAACCTGACATAAGAGGAGGCCTGTGGGAAGAAATCTTAGAAAGTAAAGAACTTTGGTGGCAGGTCAACCTCGATGCAAGTACAAAACCTGGAATGAATGAATTTATAACCATTTCCCCAGTTTTCAAATTGAGAGCTAACAATATCTAACTAAATTCAATGTAATTATATATATGGACACTAGAGGGGATAATACACATAAGAAACATAGGTAAAAAAGACACTTGCCAACTAAACATCTGAATCCAATTGTTCTATTGTTTCTTTTGAATACATATGAGTTTTAAATTTGAGAATATTTTAATATGAAATGTAAGGTTTTAAACAACTAAATAACTATCTATTTATTTATATATTGATATATTGTATATCTAAACAGTATGTAGAATTTTAGACAAATGTATATTAGGGTAACAGTAATTTAATGCACAAGGCACTTTAAGAGATAGGCATTAATATTCATAAGAAGTGCAGTGAGATTTGTCAATTTGATTTTAAAGTAGGGATTTTATTGGATTTAGGATTAAATTTGCAGTTTGGGTAAACTATTTATACTGTTGTGAATTAATGTAGTTTGTCTGATGAAGTCCTTTGTGTAGGACGAAAACGTGTGTGATTTATTTTGTGAATAAAAGCGTTAATTCAACACCTTGTTATTCTGTGGAGTATCTGGTCTTGCAACATTTTGAAGGAGTTTAGACCATGGTCCTTGGCATTCTTATTTTTTATTAGTGTTTTGAGAATTGCCACTTGTTTTTAGTTTTACTTGTTTGGGGTGAGGAGGTGGATCACTGGACTTTCTCCTTTATAGCATACTGAACGAGTCAGTATGAGTGCTGAAGGCCAGGAAGAAGCCGGGCAGACCAGGAGGCTGATTGGGCAGCTCACTGAGCTAATAGACTTACTTACGCCCCTTTGCGCGAATCTCACCTCTGACAGGTAGCGTTTAACTGAGGGAAGTGACGGAGCGGAAGAAATGGAAAGACCTAAAGGAAAGAGAAAAAGGGAGCTTATTGGTGACCGTTACGGAGCCGGCGACCTTGATGACACCACTAAAACTGACTTTAATCCTTTGGAAACCCCCAGAATTTTGGAAGAAGGAACTAATGATGCGGAGGTGAGAAGAGACATTTTTCACGAACTCGGGGCTAAGCCTAGAATGACTTCATCTGGTATATCACAAAAAGGTATTGTTATAAACAATGAAACTAGTAAAACTACCGAAGAATGGCTCAAAAAAGACTTTATTTTTAATAATGCAAACAACAATAAGAAAAATGATTATGGCCATGTTGATGGCAGTACGTATTTAGTTAAAATTGACAAACTGTATAATAATATGATGAAGTATAGGACATATAGTGTCGAAAATGCTTATCTAAAAGAGTGTCTGAGAAGGGAGATAGTCCCTAAGGGTTTGAGGGTTTATAAATACCCTAATAATGTAACAATTGGCTCACATTTTCATGAGAGTTTGTTGAAGGTATTTAACAATTGTGGTTTAGAAATTATGAAAGTAATAATAGAGGAAAATGAAAGTAAGCAACATGAGTTGGGGAGGGAGATTGAAGAATTGGACAAAAGTATTAAAGCTGATCTAATTTTTAACATTAAAGAGGAAAGAGATAAATACTTCAACATTAGGAGGGACATTGATGTTAAATGTGAGAACATTATACAGCGTAAGATAGGAAAGTTAAATAGGGACATCAATGAATATGAGAATAATATTAGTTACCCTAAACCTTTAAATCAAGGTTATAATTCAAGTGGTTTTAAAAGGAAATGGAACAATAATTATTTTAAAAATAAAGGTGGGTATGTTAATAGGAAGGATGTTGAATGGGAAGATGAGTTATACAACAAAGAATTTCCGCCACTGAAGGGTATGGGGTTTAATGATTATGGGATTCAACCAGGGGGGGGAAATTTTCAAAATCGGGAGGGGAGAAGAGGAAGGGGGAGATATTATTGGTTAATACCCCCTTACCTGATAGTAACACTGTTGTCAACAATGTTAATAACATAGTAACAGGTGGACACAATATTAAATATACCTACAAGGATTTTAGTATCTATAATTTTAGTGACACAACTTTGAGCATTCCACATTTTTCCCTCTTAAGTAAAGGGTTGAAATACATACCAATGGTCAAAGGGGATTATGCACATGAACTATTTTTTGACATAAAGTTGTTCATAAGGAAAATTAATTTAGAAATCTTGGCTTTAAGGGCCGGGCTGAAAAAAGAAAAAGGAAAAGAAGTGGCTTTAGTTAGAAAATCTACCTATAACCCCCCACTACTACCCCAACTTAAAAATTTTGAGAGTGTTTTGGTAGATGGGGTTAGGAAAAAGCACGACAAGGTCTGGTGTAACCATAATTTAAGTATGGAAGAAAAAGTTGTGTTAAATGAACTAAGTAGAAACCAACTAGTTAGGGTAATGAAGCCAGACAAGGGAGGGGCGATAGTTATTATGGATAAAATGATTTATGACGGTAAAATGAATACCATTTTGAGGAATGAGAAAATATATTCTGTGGTTTCCTTGAATGAGATTAATGTAGCTTATAAACAAATAGACAACTTGTTACAGGATTTGCTGGTTGAGGAAGTTATTGATATCAAAACATTTAAGTATTTAGAAGTGAACAAACCAAGAACAGCTACAATATTCGAAATACCAAAAATCCATAAAGACATGAGTGATCCCCCCTTAGACCCATAGTTTCTGCTGAAGGCTCTAAGACCGTACCTTTAGCCAAATTTGTAGACTACAAAACTAAGCATATATGGGTCAATAATCAAACCATTCTCAAAGATTCCCGGGATTTTTTGAGTCAGTTAAAGCCTGAAATGTATAGAGAAGACATGCTTTTTGTTACCATTGACATTATTGACTTATTTAGTTGTATCCCTTATGTTGAAGGGATGGAAATGTTTGAGGAGAGTGTTTTTGAAGACAACTAGTCAGGGTAATGAAGCCAGACAAGGGAGGGGGGATAGTTATTATGGATAAAATGATTTATGACGGTAAGATGAATACCATTTTGAGGAATGAGAAAATATATTCTGTGGTTTCCTTGAATGAGATTAATGTAGCTTATAAACAAATAGACAATTTGTTACAGGATTTGCTGGTTGAGGAAGTTATTGATATCAAAACATTTAAGTATTTAGAAGTGAATAAACCAAGAACAGCTACAATATTCGGAATACCAAAAATCCATAAAAACATGAGTGACCCCCCCCCCCTTAGACCCATAGTTTCTGCAGAAGGCTCTAAGACCGTACCTTTAGCCAAATTTGTAGATTACAAAACTAAGCAAATATGGGTCAATAATCAAACCATTCTCAAAGATTCCCGGGATTTTTTGAGTCAGTTAAAGCCTGAAATGTATAGAGAAGACATGCTTTTTGTTACCATTGACATTATTGACTTATTTAGTTGTATCCCTTATGTTGAAGGGATGGAAATGTTTGAGGAGAGTGTTTTTGAAGACAAAATTCTTAGTCAAAGGGACAAAATAGCCAGTGTTGCTTTTATGGATTTAGTGCTAAAATTTAATTTTATTACTTTTGAAGGAGAATTTTTCCAGCAAAAATCCGGGGTTTCTATGGGAGCGGCATGTGCCCCTACGTATGCCAATATTGTTTTGTCAAAATGGGAGGAAAAGTTCATAATCAATTCGGACTACAAGAAATATTGGCTAATTTATCACAGGTTTTTGGACGACATTGTGATTTTTTGGGTAGGGGGATACACGAGATTTCTGGATTTCATGGAATATATGACTGGAACTACAAGTTTTCTAAAATTTACATATTCTACTAGTAGTGAAGCACTCAAATATTTAGATGTTGAAGTATATAAAAGGAATGGGAAGTTTGAGACTAAAGTATTTAGAAAAGAAACTTATGTCAACTCCTTTTTGCACTACACTAGTGCTCACCCCTTACATAGTAAAAGAAATATTGTCAAGGCGCAATTTGTAAGGGGTTCGAGAATGACCAGTTGGGATGTGGATTTTAAACTGGAATGTAAAACATTGGAGAAAATGTTTTTAGAGCGTGGATACCCCGAATATTTTGTGTGTAATATCAGGGAAGAAGTGGAAAGAGGTAGGACGGATAGATTTAAAACTATTATAGGTAGGGGAATTAATGTTGAGAGTGAAAATTCCAACCCTGGGTTGAATAAAAATAATAACAATCAGGAAATATACACAAGAAGCTTAGTGGTGGAATATAATGCTTCTAATCAAAGGATGGAAGATTTTTTGAGTACAGAATGGAATAAATTTTCTATTTTGACGGATATGGATGAAGTCACAAATATACAACCAAAAATAGTTTATAAAAATTCTCAAAATTTAAAGAATATATTAGAGAGGAAAGTATGTAGCAAAAATAAAGGTGATAGGAATAAGGTGGGGACATACAAGTGTGGTAGGTGCCAGCAGTGTCCATATATTATTAATAAAGGGGAAGTTTACATTGAGAGTAGAAAAAGATGGTTAAGTAGTAATGGTTTTTACAGTTGTGAAAGTAAAGGTGTGGTATATCTTGTCATATGTCAGAAATGTCAATCTTTCTATGTAGGGAAGACTAAGAGACATTTGAAGAGAAGGATATATGAGCACGCATATGACATTACAAAAGGGAAACACACAAATGCACTTTTTAAACATTCCATCAATTGTACTGAATTTAAATATGTATTTTTTGTACTGGACCAAATTAAACCTGACATAAGAGGTGGCCTGTGGGAAGAAATCTTAGAAAGTAAAGAACTTTGGTGGCAGGTCAACCTCGATGCAAGTACCAAACCTGGAATGAATGAATTTATAACCATTTCCCCACTTCTCAAATTGAGAGCTAACAATATTTAACTAAATTCAATGTAATTATATATATGGACACTAGAGGGGGTAATATACATAAGAAACATAGGTAAAAAAGATACTTGCCAACTAAATATCTGAATCCAATTGTTCTATTGTTTCTTTTGAATACATATGAGTTTTTAATTTGAGATTATTTTAATATGAAATGTAAGGTTTTAAACAATTAAATAATTATTTATTTATATATTGTATATCTAAACAGTATGTAGAATTTTAGACAAATGTATATTAGGGTAACAGTAATTTAATGCACAAGGCACTTTAAGAGATAGGCATTAATATTCATGAGAAGTGCAGTGAGATTTGTCAATTTGATTTTAAAGTAGGGATTTTATTGGTTTTAGGATTAAATTTGCAGTTTGGGTAAACTATTTAAACTGTTGTGAATTAATGTAGTTTGTCTGATGAAGTCCTTTGTGTAGGACGAAAAGGCGTGTGATTTATTTTGTGAATAAAAGCGTTAATTTAACACTTTTTTATTCTGTGGAGTAACTGGTCTTGCAACATTTTGGAGGAGTTTAGACCGTGGTCCTTGGCATTCTTATATTTTTTATTAGTGTTTCGAGAATTGCCACTTGTTTTTAGTTTTACATATATATATATATATATATATATATATATATATATATATATATATATATATATATATATATATGCATATATATATATATGCATATATATATATATATATATATATGCATATATATATATATATATATATATATATATGTATATATATATATATATACAGAGCATTTACACTTTGAACTGTTAGCTGACATAATCTTTGACCTTAAGACCACACTTATATCTTTTACATGTGCAGCTAAATTTGATTTGTTTGTAAACAATGAAATAACCTTAAACAATGACAGATTAATGCTCTGATCTTTACAGATAGCTATGGAATGCATTTTTTTACTTAGCATTGAAGTTTGTTTTTCATTTTGTCTGAAATATAACCTTAAACAAATGCACTTTTAAATTTTTTTGACTGTGTTGACCCCCTATCGGGTGCGAAACTATTGTCCGCCGATGTCGGCTCCCGATCGGCTCCGACACCCATGTGGCACAGGCATCGGTGTCGGCTCCGATCGGCTCCGACACCGTTACTGGTGGCTGTGTCGGCTCCGGCTGGAGCCGATACATCGAGGCGTTCTGTCGGCTCCGAGAAGTCTGCGCCGACAGGATCTGTAGCATCGGCTCCGGTGGCTCATTCCCGGGAGAGGGGGGGGGCTCCTTCCTTGGGGCCGGTACTTTCGGCTCCGGCTTCTCCTCTTCTATCGGAACGGAGCCATCGGAGCCAATCTTCAAGGTCATCCAGGTTGTCAGACCATGACCTAGAGAGAGTGGTCAGCAGATTGCTCAAGTCACAGGTACTGGCCCAAATGCTTCACAGTCCGTCTCAGCAGACGACTGTTGGTCCACACCCCGTTACAGTTCCTCCTTCAACTCTACCCCAGAGCTTGGAGTTGGAGTCTTCGGGCATGGTTACTGCTACGGCTGGAGGACGGATACCCCCTTCTGGTCCTTCAGCCTCTACTCTTATCTCCTCTTCCTTGAGGGATTCGGTGGTCGGGCTTCCATGGTCTCCTCCGAGGGGTGAGTGGCATCGGATCCTTGTCCGAGCCCGCTCTTCCCCTTGGAGCCTCGGCCTTGGTGAGCTCGGCTCCGACATCTGCCTCGGATGCTTCCCTTTCGGTGGTCCCTGGGTTCCTAGCTCTTGGAGCGGGTTCTCTCGGACCTGCCTGGGAGGAGCATTCGAGGTGATGAAGAGTGTACTGGCCACTGGTATCAGTCAGCAGTCTCTTCCCGTAGCTCCTCCCTCTATTGTACCTGTTGGCATCTCTGCCACTTCTCTTGCTACAGGACCCAGAGATCCTCCGCCTCAGGTTTCCCCATTGGGAATTTCCCCTCTTCGAGGATTCTCCTGATGTTTCGGGAGATCCTCCTAGGAAGAGGACTTGTAAAAGGAAGCATGTAGACTCCCCAGAGTCTGTCACATCGGATACTGACTTTGATGAGTCAGAGGATCCCTAGATCCCCCTCTGAGGATGTCTCCTTTTCAGACATCCTAGAACTTCTGAAACAGAGGGGAAACTGGCCCACCAACAATCCCTCTGAGGATGAGTCAGTATACCTAGAGGCGTTTGGATCTCGGCCCTCCACCTCCTGGGTGTCTCCGCCTTCGACCCCTTATGCAGGTTATTGCACGAAAGGCGTGGGCAGCTCCTGACTCTGTAGAGCCAGTCCCTAGGAGGCCTTCTAAATTTATCACTGCCCCTAGTGACAAACAATTCCTTACCAAAGGTGTCCCCGCTGATGCCATGGTGGTGGCTGCGGCCACCAAAAAGGAACTTGCAGATCCTTCCGTGCCCGTCCATCCTCCTAATAAGGACTCTAGGACCATGGATAGGTACGGTGGCGGATGTTTTCCTCAGCGACCTTTGCTATCGCTCGCTGAATTACCTATGTCACTTCACCAGACTCCAAAGAGATATCCTCAAGGAGCTGGGAGAAGTAGTTCAGGATCCTACAGCTGCAGGGGCTCAAGAAAAGATTGCTTCGCAGCTAGGAACCCTCAATTCCATTGCTAACTCCTCCATCGTCTAATATCTTATGCTGCGGATGGGCGAGTAGAGCAACATGAGCACAGGTGTGGCTCTTAGGCGCCAAGCCTGGATGCGGCTATGTGATTTTAGCGGATCCCTTTAAGGCATCCTTCACAAATTCTCCCTTTGATGGGTCAGCTTTGTTTGGCCCTCAGGTGAAGGAAACCTTGACCAGGTGTGAGCAGGACGGCAAGACTCTTTCTGCTGTTGGAGTCCGTTTTTCCACCCCTTCTAGGCCTTATCCCAAAGGACAGAGGGGTGGGAAGATGTGGTTCAGTAAATCCCAAGGAGTCACGCAGTTCACGTGGTCAGTTTACCCCTAGAGGCAGAGGGGGGTAACAACAACAGACGCCGCTCTAGAGGCAGGGGTCCGAAGAACCAGGGAAACAGAGAGCCTCTCTCTGATAAGCCCTTTCAGCATCCCTGAGGTGTTGCCCGGCTGTCCCTCCTTGGAGGCAGTCGGAAGATATCACTGTACCCAGAAGCCTGGCATTCCCTCACTCCAAGACAGATGGGTACAGTCGATCATATCCAAGGGTTACATAATTCCTTTCGAGGAAAGTCCCTTCCCCTCAAGTTCCCTTCCAGATGTACCACCGGTCTAAGGGACATTGCAGAGTTAGAAATCACAAAACTACTGCAAATAAGAGCCATTCAGCCAGTTACAATAGACCATTCAGAGCCGGAATCTACTCAAGGTTCTTTTTGGTCCCCAAAAGGCGGGAGACTGGAGACCAATATTGGATCTCAGCAGACTCAACAAGTCTGTCAGGAAGACAAGATTCGAATGGTCACTCTTCAGTCAATTCTGCCCTTCTTACAGAAGGACAACTGGATGTGCTCAATAGATCTTCAGGATCGTACTATCACATCAAAATTCACAGGCGGCTCCAGGAGATTTCTCCGCTTCGGCTGGGGTCCAGTCACTTCAGTTCAGAGCCCTGCCCTTTGGTCTCACTACAGCCCCAGAGTGTTCACCAAATGCATGGCAGTGGTCACGGCTCACCTGAGGCGTCTAGGATTCCAGGTGTTTCCGTATCTCGACGACTGGCTCCTGTCAGCCACCACCAGGCATCAGCTTATACAAGCCAGGGATTACACAATAGACCTTTGTTCTCATTTGGGCATCTCAATCAACTTGAAAAGTCATCCTTATCGCCCTGCCAGTCTATTACCTTCATAGGCTAAACTTAAACACTGTTAGGATGTCAGCTACCCTTACAGAACAAAGAGTTTCAGACATTCAGACTCATGTCAGGATCATTCTGGCCAGCAAGAAAGTACAGGCCAGAATGGTTCTAAAAATATTAGGTCTCATGGCTGCGGCCATTACTCTTCTTCCCCTGGCTCGATTCTACATGCGCCTCCTTCAGTGGATGCTGTTCACACAGTGGTCTTACCAGCAACTCCCAATGCGTCACCAGATTCTGGTGACACAAACATGCAAAGAACATCTTGCTTGGTGGATCACATCGTCTCAGCTTCACCAAGGCAGGTGCTTTGTACCTCCGTCCCCGATAGCCACTGTCACCACGGATGCCTCCCTGATCGGGTGGGGGGGTCATTATCAGGGCAGGATGGTTCATGGGACGTGGCAACCATTCGAGTACCATCTGCACATAAATGTCCTGGAGATGAGAGCAGTGCTTTTAACGTTGCAAGCCCTCAACGACTTTCTTCCCGTAGGGACAATTGCAGTCCACACAGACAACATGTCTGTAGTTTGGTATATCAACAAACAGGGCGGAACCAAGTCCTACCCCTTGTGTCGAGAAGCGCTCAGACTTTGGCAATGGGCGATCTCCTCTCATCGGTTTCTGGTAGCAACGCATATCCCTGGGAAAACCAACATTATAGCGGACAGATTGAGCAGAGCTATCCTCATGCCTCACGAGTGGTCTCTCAAGCAATCCATAGCGGAAGAGATTTTTCTGGAATGGGGTCGTCCATGTTGCGATCTTTTTGCTACTCCCCAAAACAGCAAATGTCCAGACTTCTTCAGCCTCTTCCCTCTATCAGGCCATCCCCCCAGAGACGCTCTGACCCAGGATTGGCCCCAGGGACTTCTTTATGCCTTCCCTCCATTTCCTCTGATCCCTCAGGTAATCCAGAAAGCTACCGTTTTGAGAGCCAAATTGATTCTCATTGCCTTACTGGCCTCGACAAGTTTGGTTCCCGTTCCTCCATCATCATCTTTTGGTGCAGCCGTGGCATCTGGACCCAGTGCCAGACCTACTGATTCACCAATCCGGTCAGCTGCACCGGTCAATCCCTTCTCTCAACCTCACAGCATGGTTGCTCCACTTCCTTCCTTAGCCAGGCTTCCTTTGATCTCTAACCCAGTTAGAGACATCATAGTAGCTTCACTAAAATCCTCTACCAGGAGGATTTACAAGCAAATGGAAACGTTTCTCTTATTGGGCCAAGGCCCAAAATATTGATCCTTTTACTGCCCCTGTTCAGGCAGTTCTGGACTTCTTAGCAGAGATTTTTCATGCAGGCTCCTCTTCTTCCACAGTCAGAGTTCAATTGGCTGCTATTTCCAATTTTCATGTCGGGATAGCAGATCATAATATTATGTCCCATAGGCTCTGCAGGGCCTTCTTGAAAGGAATTTTCCTACTAAAGCCTCCAATCAGGAATCCTCCTCCTCAGTGGGATCTAAATTTAGTGCTGACATCCTTGTTTCTTCCCCCTTTCGAGACAGCTGTTTCTTGTTCCCTGAAATATCTTTCTTGGAAAACTTTATTCCTAGTGGCTATTACATCTGCCAGGAGGGTGTCTGAACTTCATGCTCTTTCGGTTCGACCCCCCTATTTGATTTTTCACAAAGACAGAGTATCTTTGAGAACTAATCCGTCCTTTTTACCTAAGGTCGCTTCAAAGAACAATCTGAATCAATCCATTGATCTCCTGTATTTTTTCCAAACTAATCAGATAGAGCTGAACAAAAGCTACAATAACTTGGCGTCCACCGTCAACTTAGATATTATTTGGACAGAACAAAAAAATTTAGAAAATCTGATCAACTTTTTGTTTCCTATGCGGATAATAAAAAAGGCCTTCCTGTTTCTAAAGTGACTTTGTCCAGATGGCTTTCTTCGGTCATCACTGAAATTCATGCTCAGGGTAAACAGCTGTGCTCAAAACCTAAAGCACATTCAACCAGGAGTTTAGCCACTTCTACAGCTTTTCAAGCTAGACTTCCTTTGGACACTATTTGTGCAGTGGCCACTTGGGCCACTCCTCACACTTTTGTTTCCCATTACAAATTGGATTTGGCCTCCAGGGACAGAGCCAGTTTTGGCTCTACAGTCCTCAAGAGTTTGTTCCATTGAGCCACCCAGGATAGAGGTGCTAGGGACGCGGTCCCATCAAGCAAGAATGAAGGCGAGATTGACAACTTAACATTAAGAGTTATGTACCTACCATAACGTTCCATGTTAGTTGTCTTCTCTCGCCTTCTTTCTTTCGACCCTCCCTCCTTCCCCCTGGCCTGGACAGACCTTGTATAAGAAACTATTATGCTAAAGACCATTCAGACCTGGTCCTTTTTCCATCTGTAAGTTTCTTCTTCCTTTGGGAAGTATTTTATGCTTGGTGTTATTGCCCTTTGTCAACAAACGAGATCTGGGTACTTACCTCCTTGCATCATGGGATATGGGGCTGCCTCGAGCTGGTAAAAGGAGTTCTCGAGCTAAAGCAAGTGCCGAGTCGGAGCCGAGGATCGGCTCCGAACCCATCAAGCAAGAAAGAAGGCGAGAGAAGACAACTAACATGGAACGTTATGGTAGGTACATAACTTCTTATTTTATGACATTGGAAGCGTGTTTAGAAAATTAATGTCCAAACTGCTACATTACCATAACAGACCCAAACAAGTTCCACTACTTCGTTGAACTGTGCTTTATAAATTAAGTTTGAAATGAGTAACGAGGTGACAAATTACATTTAATAAATAATGACAACAGAGTTACAGATGTTTACTTTGGAACATGTATATTAATTTATGGTCTCTTATTCTGTTAATATCCCATGTTAATAGTATTGATATTTTAAGTGCCCCTGCTTATTTCTAGATTTGCCCCTGAGAACTATGATGGAAATATTAATATTGACTTTTTAATGACACGAGAGCAACACTATTAGCCTGATAACATAATGCTCATATTGGACTCTCTCAACAGTGTAAACGCAGGCATAAGAAATTATTTGAGCCCAGGGAAACTCTAGAGCTTGCGGAACCATTCTCTTTTAAAGCAGGCTATGGTGTAGAATAAGCCGTGACACAAAAAGAATAACCATGACTTTTACCAGGAACTAGTTGCTACAGTAACGATAGGTAGAGGATAGTGTAGTTAGTATACGGTGGTCGGTGGGTAATGGGTATGTCTAAGATAGTTCCTATTAGGTGACAGCAGTCCCAGGGGCAGGGTTCCTTGTGGGTTGTGATTGCCCAAGAGAGCCACAGCAGAGACAAAAACACACCCAGCCTATATCTAGTACTCCTGGTGGCCATTGCAGTAGTCAGTGGCTTCGTAACCTCCTTGGGGTCACATGGGGATAGGGAACCAGTTTATAAAGACTGTGTAAAATGACATGAAGAGAGAAACTGTTCTGGGACAAGACTGCACGCTTTCCAAACCCAGCAGCCCATCTACATCAGAATTACAAGTTTTTTTTTTTTTTTTTTTTGTCTGGCTTCAAAATTGCTGGTAGTTACAGTGGTGTAGATTTACTGTAATCAGAAGTTAAAAGGTGGTGTGAGTGATCAAGGTATATGTGTCGTCGGTACTCAGTTGCTCACCGTGTGTTACCTAGCTTATTGCTTGCATATTCGGACACCAGGCAGTCAACCAATTTTCATGTTTTTTATTATAGTTGCTTAGTCAGTGCCAGTGCTCTCCTGCCCAAAGAGGGCGGGTAGCAACCCTAAGTGCAGTGAATTGGAAAAGTGCAGAAAGAACAGTCTGTGGACGCATTTGAAAAAGACAGGTGCACACCACTAAACTGCTCCTGTCACTGAAATCCTTGACTTCAACTCAAATTTTTGCTTCCTCCCTCCCTCTTAAGATTGGTGATTTAAGAAAAAAGTGGTATATAACAGTCAGCAAATAATTACAATTTTTAAAGCTAACTATACATTTTGTTTCAGACAATACACATTAATTCACACCTTCATATCCTATCATCTTTTTAAGTCAGTCATTCTGATATTGGAAGTGTCCCTGATTTGGGATGTTTGCCACATCCACATATTTACCAACAACCTGTACGCTTATTGTAGTGTATAATGAAATTCATCTATGTCCTACAATTTTCATCTGACTGCAGCTTGTTGTAATCAAGGTAACTCTTACTATAATTGGGAAATAACACAAGAAAAAAGCATAAGAACAAAATTGCATGTGAGTAGACTGGTGCTGATTATCCCAATTCATCTCTTTGTTAACTGTATTTTATATTTTTTCATTTTCTTTATTGGTAACCAGGACCAGGAAGAATAAATAGGGAGAGTAGAAATGGGGGGCTTTTTCTGTGAATAGTAGCCTTTTTTTTAACCTGGTATTGAAGTTAGTTCCAGGAGAGTGAGAGAACATGCTGTCTTCATTGCATTATGTTAAGGAATTGGAGATCTTCCCATTTGGAATATTTTTACTCTATGTACAGCCTATAACAAATACTCAATTGTTTTTTTTTTTTTTTTTTTATCCCAGAGTGAACTTTCGTTTGTGAATTTTCCCTTGCGGATTGTGCTGCATCCTGCCACATACTGGCTGCAGGACTATTTCTGTTGCATGTTGGGTGATAACTGAGAACACCAAACTGAGCATAACTCAAGTCTAGGAATACAACCACAAGTTTTACACTCAATCCGGTGTTCTCCATTATAGCCTAATTCGTAATGTGTATAAATGGTCTTGTTTTCAAACAAAACATGGTAAATAGTTCATATCTGTCCCAAACAGGGATTGGTAATGTAAATAAATGGTCTGGGTTTGCTTTATTCAAATAAAATAGAATAAGTAATTCAAAAATCTATCCCAGACAGGAATAGTATGATGTCATAATATCAGAAGTGTGCTTTACAACATAGCTCTCAACCTTCCATCTCCAAAATGAGGAACACTACCTCTCATAATGTGGAACAAATGTGTTTGTGTGTGTGTGTGTGTGTGTGTGTGTGTGTGTGTGTGTGTGTGTGTGTGTGTGTGTGTGTGTGTGTGTGTGTGTGTGTGTGTGTCTGTGTGTGTGTGTGTGTGTGTGTTTCACTCCCCCTCCCCAGCTTACTTAGTACACAGTGCGCCTTTTTTGTGTTGAAAGTATAAAGCTGTTACAGCTATAGTGACAATTTAAATGCTAAATTTAGCCAAAGCATATACATATAGCTGTTAAATGAACTTTCAGTAGTCGGTACTGATCAGGCAACACAACATTTCTGGTACATTAGACTTGTACGTTATATTTCAATTAGTAGTTGTTTTAAACAGAACAAAATCTGCTATCCATAGTGCAAATGACATTTTTAAGTCAAATTCTTTATATTTGGATAGTAAAAATAGATACAGGGCCCCATAGTGTGGGCTACAAGTTCCATTTGGTGCTGTCAGTGTTGTCAATGCAAAATTATGTGCTTGCTTCATATCTTGTTTATTTGCTATGCCTATGCTACCTCATATTTGTGCTTTAATTGCCGATAATGTGAAAAACCTTTGTGTTTCCTCATCTGCCTTCTGACTGGCAGCCTGCCAGAGGAGATTATCAGTTTGTGTTCTCTGGGTATCCTGTTTTAATCGGCTGCAACTATCTGTGAAGTACTCGGTGCACATAGATGTATTCTGTTAGAAACTGGTCCACTGTGATGTCGGTGAGAGGAGAAGTCAAACACAGACACAGTGTTGTTTATATCAAAGGTGATAAATACATGTGTCAAGCAGTTCAATAGACAGCAGGGTTTCTGTTCTGTATGGTAACCCATTGCTGAAACACTTTTTTTACACACAGAGTTAGTAAAAGAGGACAGTCACTTCTGGTCATGCAGTCAATTTCAGTGACAAACAGTTATGTAGGTTGATTGCTAAAAAGACTCAGCAATTGTATGTATTAGTCAGAAGATCACCTTATTGTATTGGATGAAATCTTTGTATGATTACAGGTTAATGTTAGCAGTAGGTTCATAGGTAGGCACTAGGCTATTGGCCCTAGGGCCCATATAAGCCTAGCCAAAAAGGTACCCTGGCTTTCGCCACCCAAGAAAAATATTTTCCTGTGCCCCTGTCGAGCAGAGCCACAGAGGTGATCCCCAGGATGAATTTCCTATTTTCCATCCAATCATCAAGATTTTTCTTGAAGAGTGCTAATGAGGAGCGTTGTTTGATATAGATAGGTAGTTTGTTCCAGAGTATGGGAAGTCTCTGGGACAGGAATCTATCCCTCCACCATGTTCTGTTTATTGTAGTGACAAAATTTAGGTCCCTAGAGAATGTAGTGCGGAGGGATTGGGATTTCTGTAAGTGGAGCATGTCCAACAGCTCTGGGTTTGACATAGCTTTGTATGTTAGGCAGAGACCACCTCTGAGTAAGTGATATGCGACAGAGTAAAGCTGCAGACGGTCTGCATAGGGCATCTGTTTGAGGCCGGTAATCCTCTTTGTGAGGTATTTCTGGGGCCTTTCTAGTAGTTGTAGATGTCTTGTGAGGTACATACCAAAAGGGGCGTTGAACTCTATAATGAGTCTAATGAGTGACGAGTAGAGGGGAACAATGACCTCTTTTTTTCCTGGATGAGAAACCTTTTGTGATGAGGTGTGCCACGTAGAAGGATTTCCTGACTACTGCGGCGATATGATTATCAAAGGAGAGACTAGTGTCCACCTGTGTCCCAAGGTCTCTTATCACACTTTTGGTGTTAAGTAGACATCCACCTATGTGGTAGCTCATAGGTACAGAATTTTTACCAAAGGGGATAACAATGCACATTTTGGCATTGAGCTTCAGGCCATGGCTTTGACACCAGACATCTGTCTCAGTGAGGCCCTTTTGTAGGATGTCCACATTGTTAGGAGTTTCAATTATGGCTCCTAGCTTGCAGTCATCTGCGAACTTCATTAACCTAAGTCCTTCTGTGTTAGCCTGTACTTCAGAGAAGTAGCTACCAAACAGGAGAGGACCCAGGACTGAACCCTGTGGTACTCCACTTGTCACTGGTCTGAAGTCGGATTTGGAGTCTTCTACTTTTCACAGTGTGGGTTCTGTCAGTGAGCCAGTTGGCAACCCATCTTGTGACATAGGGATTTATACCTAGTTTAGTGAGTTTATCTATAATTCCAGAGTGTGGGATGGTGTCAAAAGCCTTGACAAGATCTAGATAGGCTGTGTGAATTACCTTACCCTCGTCTGCAACTTTGGTGACTTTAAAGAAGTCAGTCAGGTTTAGGAGACATGATTAGGATAGTAGCAGACACTTAGTTACCCACTAGTCTCCTGCATGTCAGAAACAACCTTATGTAAAAGCAGTCACATATGTTAACAACTGTGTGTAATGTTGACTGTACAAACATAATTTATACTAATGTAGCATGTGCACCTGTATAGAATGATTGGATGTAATCCTGGCAAATCAGGGGAGAGTTGGGAAACTAGTTAATGAAATGAAACAGCAATCAGTAACTAGTAAATTTATTTGTGAGTGTTAGGTCAACCCGTCACTGGTTAGATCAGACCATAAACTAATCACTCTGGATGTCCACACCCCACTACCACCCCCAACTAAGGAAACCACAGTAAAACAACTTTTCTAAAGCAAAATTCACCTTACTTAAGACAGAGGTGGTATGTTTCACAGCCCCCACGCTAAGGGATAACGCTGCCCAAGATGCAGAAACCTTTACAAATGCACTCTATGAGCACCTATAAGGATGCATGGATCATGCCATCCCTAGCAAAACAAAGACTCACTCCTCTAAGAGAAGGAAACCAGTTTGCTGGACTCCTGCAATAAACAGGCTATACAATAGAAGGAGGAAACTAGTTCAGAAAAAAAGCAAATCCCAAGAAGGAAAGACATCCCTGATCAGTATCAGTAAGAAACTAAGGTCCCTCATGAAATCATCCAAGGCCAACTTCGAAAGAAGAATAGCCAAGGGTTCAAAAGATAACCACAAAGCCTTCTTTAGCTATGCTAAGAATCTAAGTGGTAACTCACAGATATGCACTGAACTAGTGCAAAATAGCACAAAATATACTGAACCTACTGATATTGCCAACATCCTGGCAAATAGATTCAGTACAAACTTCACCCCCCTTTCACCTCCAAAAGGGCCCACAACAATACTGGAAAAGTGTAGTGTCCCAAAAATCACAGGCGCACAGGTGAAAGCAGCCCTTTCAAAAGTCAAAAACACAGCGTCAGTGGGACCAGATGGTGTCCCAGGCTACATCTTGCACGAACTACAGAACGAACTAGCCCCCACCTAGACACGCCATTCAACCTCAGCCTCTCCACAGGCTACGTGCTCATAGAATGGTGCACAGCAACGGTTATTCCTCTCCACAAAGGAGGGGCCACAACTGACCCTGGTAACTATTGCCCCATAAGCCTGAGTAGCCTGGTCTGCAAGGCTATAGAGCGCATCATTATGGAACTCATTAACAAAGACATTGGGAACCTCCAAACACTTGACTTGACCCAGTTCGGCTTTGTTAAGGGCGGATCATGCCTACTAAACCTGGTTGACTTCTTCGAGACAGTTACCAAGGCCATAGGCAAGGGAAAGGTGGTTCACACAGCCTACCTTGACCCTGCCAAGGCTTTCGACACCATTCCCCACTCGGGTATTACAGAAAAACTCACCAGCCTGAACATAAACCCCTACGTCACGAGATGGGTTGCCAACTGGCTTACAGATAGAACTCACACGGTAAGAATAGCAGGCTCCAGGTCCGACTCTAAACCAGTCACAAGTGGTGTCCCACAAGGCTTGGTCCTGGGAACCCTACTGTTCGGCATATAGTTCTCAGAAGTACAGGCAAACACAGGAGGACTACGACTAACCAAGTTCACTGATGACTGCAAACTGGGAGCCATAACTGACTCTCCGGCTGACACGGACATCCTCCAAAAGGGCCTTACTGAGATGGACACCTGGTGTCAAAGTCATGGCCTCAAGCTAAATGCCAAAAATTGCATAGTCATCCTGTTTGGGAAAAACAAAACAGCCACGAATTACCACATAGGTGGCAGCCCCCTTAAAACAGAAGAGGTAATAAGAGATCTGGGGACCCAGGTAGATAGTAATCTCTCCTTTAACAATCATATTGCCAAAGTAGTTAGGAAATCCTTCTGTGTCCCATCTAATTACTAAAGGGTTTGCATCTAGAAATAAAAAGGTTATAGTGCCCCTCTACTCGTCACTCATTAGACCCATCATAGAGTACAATGCCCCATTTGGGATGTACCTCACAAGACACTTCCAACAGCTGGAAAGACCACAAAAGTACCTCACCAAGAGGATTACTGGTCTCAAACATATGTCCTATGCAGACCAACTGAAAAAGCTCTGGCTGTACTCAGTGGCATATCGCTTACTCAGAGGTGATCTCTGCCTGACTTACAAAGCCATGTCTAACTCAGAACTGATGGACTTGCTCCACCTAAAGAAATCCAAGTCACTGTGAGCCACGCGTTTTAGTGAGCTAAACCTCGCCACAACAATAAATAGAACATGCTGGAGGGATAGATTCCTGTCACAGAGACTCCCCATGCTTTGGAACAAAATTCCAAATTACATCAGGCAGAGCCCCTCACTAACACTCTTCAAGAGAAACATTGACAAGTGGATGGGTAACAGAAAATACACCCCTGGGATCACTTCATTGGCTCTGCTTGACAGAGGATCAGTTAATTAATCAATGGGGCAGCGAAAGCCGACACACTCTGGCTAGGCTTATAAATACCCTCGGGCAGCTAGCCTAGTACCTACCTATTAACCTATGAATGAATTGTTGTCATGCATAACTGTCATTAAAAACTGCATGTACATACTTGGAGAACCTGCTGAAGGAATTGGTGGGGGAGGGGTCTGGGGGACATATTTCATTTTGGTGTTTGTGTGCATACTTGAAAATCCTGAAGGGAATGGATCATTGGGGGAAATGTTCCATTTTGGTGCTTGTAAGTTGTACATACTTGAAACTACTGATGGGAATGGATCACTGGGGTTGGTTAAATGTTTCATTTTGGTGCTTGTGCATACTTGAAACCACTGAGGGAATGGATTGCTTGGGGAAATGTTTCATTTTGGTGCTTGGACATACTTGGAGACATACTGCTGAAGGGATTAGTGGGGGGTGGGGGTCTGGGGCTATATTTTGGTTGTCTGTTCTTCAGTTTGTTTGAAAGTTGGTATCCCACAATTCCACTTGAGTTGGTGGGGTACATAATTATGTATGCAAATTTTATGTTAATCAGCATACAGATTTGTACCTAATTTTCATGGGCCTTTGTCCAGATTTTTTACCTTTCTAGGTTGAGAGGTTTGCAGTTATGAAGAAACATTTTGTAACTAATCTCAAACTATTCTCAACATTTAGCCACCAGTGGGGCTTTACAAGTATAACTTTATCCATTTCACCCTATAACTGCAGGGTTTACTGTATACTTGTTTTCATGTTTGTTTTCTGTTTGTTTTTTTTAGCTTTAGCCTTAAGTAATCCTGCTATCAAATTGCTTATACTCTTTATCTGACTGTATGTAGCTTTAATGTCCTGTATTCTTTGACAAAATAATTTGCATCTTATAATGCATGTTTAAATGGAAGAATGTATTGTAGACTGCTAGAGATTTGGAGAAGGAAAGGTCAGTCTTCTATATATGTTTTGGAGCTGTCCTAATAATAAGCATATTTAGGAAACATA
>NC_056726.1:1128179336-1128270747 GCF_019279795.1 Protopterus annectens
CATTGGTAGAATATGAGATACTTTTTTATTTCTGTCAGTGGCCTCAGTGCAATGAGCAACATTTTTTTATTGCTTTTTAATGATAGATCCAACCATGAATGCTGAGTAGCAAGACCAGCTCAAACCCGCCAGCCAAAAAAATTTTCGAGCTAAGTTTCTACCCAGAAATTCCTTCTCCCTGTTACCTCAGATCTCATTTGCCCCATAACCGTAAAGCCACATTTCAGCCGAGCTCTCAGCTGAGTGGAACTTTATTTGATATTTGTGAATAAAACTTTGGATATTTTCCTTTTCTATAAAGCGAATAATATTTCTAGTCTGTTTTCTTCCCTCAGACCTTGTTTTGTTCTTCTGTTATGTACCCTTTATTACCATTGGTAATCTTTCTATTACCATTGTTGGTACAGCCTTTCCTCCCTTACCCTTGTGGTATTCCTTCAATACCATAGCTGGTATTTTTTCCTCTCTTTCCTGTAGCCTTTTAGGATTAGTTTTTACTAAGGGGTTCCTGTTTTCTCATATCTCTGTACTGGTGCAACTGTGACTTTTTTGAACAGTGTATGGCTTATTTTTTCTGACTGGTTATACTGTTGGCCTGTGGTATTTTTCTGTCAAGATGTCGGATAAAAAAGGTACTTCAGGCTTTAAGCATTGTGCTTCATGTAAAGGCAGGTTACCTAATAGTGATTCTCACGATGATTGTGTATACTGTTTGGGGGTGCCACACCTTTCGGTGCAGCCTCCTTGTGACATTTGTGAAAGTTTCAGTCAACGCACTCTTAATGAGTGCAAAAATAAACTGATACTGAAAGGGTTACTTAAGTCTCCCTTTTCAGAAGCCATTTCTGTGATGGAGGTCTCCTTGGCTCTGAGCATCTCAAAACCTTCAACACCGGCGCCAGCTTTGGCACCGGTCCTGCCTCTGGCACCACTTATAGACCTTACCACGGCTATTTCAACTTTGGCACCTGTGGCCACTTCGGCTCAGGGCACACCTTCGATACCTTCGACACTAACGATTTTGGAAAAGACCATTTTGGCTCCGAGTGCCATTTCAGCACCAAGCATTTTAATGACTAAACTAGATTTGACCCCATTACTCCCAGTCTCGAAACTTGAGACTTCGGTGCCGGCAGACCTTACACCATGGACCTGATACTCCCCTTCTGTTGATCCATTTCTGGGCCAGGTGTATAGCCTGTTCATTGAACATCCGACTCCCCATACAGAATATCCACTAGATCCACCAGGTGCCTGATGGAACACGATATGGTGCGTCTTCTGGACCAGCTGTTGGTAGCCGGGGGATACCCACACTTTCTAAGGCCCTTCCCCATGCGGGACTTGGGTCATTTTCTCCATGGACTCTGTCTTACTCTCCTCCTTCGACCATTTCAGTTCCGAAGCCTTCTGCTCTGACATTGTCCTTGCAACCCATTTCCTCAGTGCCGATACTGGCTCCCAGTTTGTCCTTTGGTCCTCGGTTCCTGTGGAACTGGTCCTTCCTCAATCTGGGGTGATTCTCGGTTCCATCCTCGGTGCCAGTAGCCTCAACCACACTGATTGTGCTTGAGGCTCCATCCGTGGGGGCAGGTTCGTCGGAACGGTGAGTGACCCCGGTTCCGAGGTTGTCTTTCTCGGTTCCAGGCCCCTACCCTTCTTCAGGTGGACCTGCCTTCCGTACGATGGAGAGACCTCTCACTTCTCGAAGCACTCCTGTGATGTCAGAACCCCAGTTTTCACCCCCTGATCTACAGCTGCCACAGTCCACCTCCCTCAGGACACCGAGCAGAGAAGCCACAGGACACCCCTGTTCAGGGTACCCGTTCTTCCAAGTCCTCCTCAGAGACCCCCACTGAGGAACCCCCTCAGAAAAGGACATGCAAGAGGAAGCACATGGACTCACCCGAGGAGTCTTTGACAGAAGACACGGATTACGATTATGGTGTAGGGTCCTCACAGTCACTTCCTGATGATGTCTCCTTCAGAGACATCCTGGAAATGCTAAAACAGAGAAGTGACTGGAAGCCCTCCAACCCTTCGTCTGAGGAGTCCATATTCCTGCAGGCTTTTTGCTCCTGGCCTTCAACCTCTTGGGTGACCCTGCCTGCTGATGAACTTGTCCAGCTCGTCATGCAGTGAGTTTGGTAGAACCCTGATTCCATTGAGGCGATCCCTCAGAGACCTGACAAAATTCTTTCCCCTCCCGAGTAGAACCCAGAGTGGTCCAAGGGGTTACCAGTCGATGCTATGTTGGTGGTGGTGCCAACCACGAAAAAAGACTTGGCTGAGGAAAGTCCCACTGTCCACCTACCCAACAGGGAATCCCAGGTGATGGACAGACTTTGGAAGCGGGTTTTTGCATCAGGGACCTTTGCTATACGGTCCCTGAATTATTTGGCACATTTTACGAGGCTCCAGGAAGACTTGATCCCCAAACTCTCTGGGACACTCGCAGGACAGTTGTCTGACAAGGTCAGGGACATTGTGGCCTCGCAGCTCACAACCCTGGAATTGATATCCAACTTGTCCATGAGGTTGCTTTCACATACGACCGAAGGGGCAGCCAGAGCAGCGGGTTTGGGCATTGTCATGAGGTGTCATGCCTGGATGCACATTTGTGACCTCACAGACCCCTTCAGGTCTTCCTTTTTGAATGCTCCTATCGAAGCATCATCCCTTTTTGGTTCTAAAGTGAAGGACACATTGGCCAGGTGCGAGCAAGATGGAGAGACCCTGTCTGTCGTAGGCCTACAGTTTTCTATTCCTCAACATACCTTCTGTAGGAAACAGAGGAGTTGGAAATAGTTGCAAAAAAAATGTCAGGGTCCTTTCCGTGCAGCACGTGGTGATGATACTCTCAGGGGTAGAGGGGGTAACAATTCCAGAAGTTGCCCCTACAGAGGCAGAGAGGGTCCTCGTAACCTAGGCTCCAGGGACTCTTCCTCTGGACACCCTTACCAGCGCTCCTGAGGAGCAGCCCAATTGCTTACCTGTGGAAGCAGTCTGGGGTTGTTTCTCTCTGCACCAAGCTGCCAGGCAATCTATTATCACTGACGATTGGGTGCAGAGTTTCATCACCAGAGGTTACACCATTCCCCTTTCCTTTCAGCCAAATCTTCTGAGAAAGCTTCTCGATGTTCCATCCAGTCAAAGGGAAGCAGCAGCTTCAGAAATAATAAAGCTGTCTCAAACAAGAGTCATCCAACCAGTCCCACCAGACCAACATGGATCCGAATTTTACTCAAGATGCTTTTTGGTGCCAAAAAGACAGGGGACTGGAGACCCATTTTGGATCTCAGCAGCTTAAACAAGTCTGTCACCCAAGCCAAATTCTGGATGGTCATGGTTAATTCCATTCTCCCTTTTTTGACACAAGGCAATTGGATGTGCTGTGTAGATCTCTGGGATGTGCATTACCACATCAAGATGAACAAATGCTCCAGGAGTCTGCTTCACTTCCGGCTAGGGGTCAGTCATTATCAATGTCATGCCCCACCATTCGGAATCTGTACGGCCCCCAGACTGTTCACAAAATGTTTAGCAGTGATCACAGCTTACTTGAGACTACAAGGATTCCGGGTGTTTCCATATTTGGATGACTGGCTCCTCACCGCCTCCACCGATCATCTTCTGGTAATAGCACTGCAGTACACTCTCTCTCTGGCAAAATTGTTGGGAACAACGATACATTGGGAGAAATCAAACCTTACTCCTACATGACAAATAGAATTCATTGGAGCAGTGTTCAACACCCAGTCCTGTCTAGTATCACTCCCAAACCACAGACTCCAGCGTTTGAGGCTCCAACTCCGAGTGATACTCTGCCATACAAAAGTTTCGGCAAGTGAAGTTCTTCAGGCCCTAGGTTCTATGGCAGCTTCAATCCCAATAGTGCCTCTAGCGAAGCTTCATATATGGATTCTGCAGTGGCTACTTCTTTGCCAGTGGTTCCCAAACTATCACCCCCTTCACCACCAAATCTGAATAACCAACTCCTGCAAACAAGACCTCCTTTGGTGGATGAGGCCAAACACAGAACTTTGGAGTCGCTCATTTCCATCCCCTCAGCCTAGAGCCACCTCAGAGGTCCACCTGCATATCAATGTTCTGGAATTGAGAGCAGTGCTGTTAGCGTTGCAGGCCTTTCATTCAGCTCTCCCTTCTGGGACAATTGCAATCCAGTCAGACAACATGTCAGTGGTCTGGTATATCAGCAAGCAAGGAGGAACCAAGTCCTACCACCTCTGTCAAGAAGCCATGAGAATTTGGCAGTGGGCAATAGCTTCCAACTGCTTTCTGATAGCAACACATATCCCGGGGAGCTCCAACATAATTGCGGACAAACTGAGCAGATGCATCCTCCTGCCTCACGAGTGGTCCATCAACCCTGAAGTGGTGACAGAAATCTTCAGCCACTGGGACCAGCTGTGCTGCAATCTTTTTGCATCTCCTTCGAACAAGTGCAGCAGCTATTTTGCTTTCTTCCCCAGGAGGCAGAGTCCCCAAGGGATGCTCTAGTCCATGACTGGCCTAGAGGACTTCTTTACACTTATCCTCCCATTCCCCTGATTCCACAATTTCTAAAGAAAGCTCTTTGTTGAGATGCAAGTTGATCCGTTCTGGCCTTGACAAGTTTGGTTCCCCTTCCTTCAGCCTCATCTATATACCCGCCATGGATTCTGGACCCTCTTCTGGATCTGATTACTCACCCCTAAGGGTTGAGCCACCCAAATCTGTCCAGTCTCAAGCTGACAGCTTGGTTTCTCCACATACATTAGTTGCCAGGCAAGCTAATCTCTCCTCGCCTGTTCGAGACATCATTCTGGCCTCTCAAAAACCATCCACCAGAACACTTTATCAGGATAAATGGAAAAGGTTCTCCATCTGGTTTAAGGATAACATGCTAGACCTTTATTTGGCTCCAGTAACTGAGGTACTTCAGTACTTGGCTAAGTTTTTTGATAATGAAGCCTCTGCCTCTACTGTATGAGTACACCTAGCGGGAATTTCTAATTTCCACAATGGTACAGAAGGCATCCCTCTTATCTCTTTATATCTATGCAAGGCCTTACTCAAGAGAACCTCTCATATCAGGCCTCCTATCAGACAGCCTGTGGAACCATGGAACCTCACTTTAGTCCTTCAGTCTTTGACTCAAAAACCTTTTGAACCTGCTGCGAAGTGTGACATAAAGTTTTTGTCTTGGAAATGTTTGTTCTTGGTACCCATCACGTCAGCCAGAAGGGTCTCAGAGCTGCAGGCATTGCCTGTCAAGAGGCCCTATCTGGTCTTCCATAAAGAGAGAGTATCACTGTGGATGAATCCATCCTTCCTTCCCAAAGTTGTTTCTGAATTCTCCATTAACCAAACCATTGAACTTCCAGTGTTCTTTCCGAATTTTTCCAATAGAGGAGAGTATTGCCTTCACTCCTTGGATGTACATAGGCAACTGAGATTTTACCTAGATAGGGCTAAACCTATCCATAAGTCTGAACAGCATTTCACACTTTTCTGGGCCCAGAATGGGAGATGCTATTTCTAAGGTTACATTATAAAAATGGTTAAGGAAATGCATACGTTTCATCTATTCCTTCAGTGACGAACCTGAGCCAAAAGTTAAAGCGCACTCCACTAGATCTGTAGCAACATCTTTAGCTTTTCATTCCAGAACTTCCCTGGCTGACATCTGTGCAGAAGCTACTTGTGCTTAGCCTCATACCTTTATCAATCATTACAAATTGGACTTGGTCTCCAGAGAGAGAGCTGCCTTCGGAAAAATGGTACTCAGGAGTGTTCTTCCATAAGGGCCGCGCATGGACTTCAAGGTAGCTTGGGATTCTGTCCCATCAGTGATGAATGGAAAGAAGATTAACAACATCAGATAAAGACGTTATGTCTTACCATAATATTCCATCTGTGTTGTTCATCTTCTTTCATTCATCTAATTTATCTAATTCACTAATGGGTTCGGTTCCAAGCCCTCATAACCAAGTCAGCCTTATTACCAAGCTTGCGCCAGCCAAAAGCTCTCAAGCTAAGTTTCTGCCCAGAATGCCCTTCTCCCTGTTACCTCAGATCGAGTTTGCTAGAGAAAGAGAAGTAAAGTTGAGGCCACTTCTGCGCAAATACCCCAGGACACCACTTGAGCATCTCCCAGGAGCCTTTGGAGGGGGAAGGATGGTGGGAAGTGATGAATGAAAGAAGATAAACAACACAGATGGAACGTTATGGTAAGACATAACTTCTTCATTTGTTCATTTATTAACTAGGTTTTAAGCCATGGCACAGGCTACAAAATGGGAGGACATGACTAAACAACTGGTTTTAGATTAGTGAAACAGAGATCATACTGTATTGTGGCTTACCTGAAAAGACTTTAACACAGTGCGCCCTGCTGTTTCCGAGTAGAAAACTATATATCATAGTGTGTGTGTGTGTGTGTGTGTGTGTGTGTGTGTGTGTGTGTGTGTGTGTGTGTGTGTGTGTGTGTGTGTGTGTGCATGAGTGTGTGTGTGAGAGTGTGTGTGTGTGTGTGTGTGTGTGTGTGTGTTTGTGTGTGTGCGTGAACGCGCGTGAGTGTGTGTGTGTGTGTGTGTGTGCATGCATGTAGAGCTCTTGTATGTACACAGTTTATGTTACTTCACACTCAGATTAGATATTCTGCATGACTTTTGCAAGAGGCTTATTAAAAGTGGATATTATGTGCAAAAACAAGGTCAAGTAATTGTTTTGAACTATGAAAGTTATATAGATAGGACCCATATTTTTGTCTGTAATTGTTAATTTTATTTTTATTCTAGTTTCACAGCATTCTTATTGCTTTTTCTCTAATCCTTTACAGTTTAACAGTCAGAAAATAATTATGAGATTTGATGTAATGGGATCCTATCTCGCCTACATTCATGACAGATGGGTTCGGAGCCGATCCATCGGCTCCGACTCGGCACCAATACTCTAGCACGAAGTCTCTCATTGGCTGGGCTACCCCTTATCCCAGGATGCACTACACCTGCTTCCCCAGATCTCGTTTGCCGCTTTACTAGCTGGACGTGGTCTCGACTTGGCTGGAGCTAAGTGATTTAAATTTACCTTATTGGTCTTTGACCTTGTGGTTTATTGTCGGCGAGACTATCTGATTCGGACCTGGATAGGGTTTTACAGAGGCTCTTCCAATCTCCAGTATTTGCTAAAATGGTCTCGGCTCCAGCACAGTTTGCTTCGGAGCCGATCCCCCCCCCCCCCCCGATACTGTTGATTCCTCCTCCAACCTCCTCAGAGTTGTTGGAGCCGGTGGTGGTGGAGCAATGTGGAGCCATACGGTCGGAGCAGAGACCTCTTTCAGGCCTCTCGGCTCCGACCATGCTTCCTACCCTGTCCTCCGGTTCAGGGTTTGGCACTGCGACCTCTACGGCCGGGCCCGAGGGGAATACTTTGGGATTAGGTGCTTCGGTGCCTAGTCTTCCCCTCGGAGCATCGGCTGCTGGAATTCCCAGTGCCATCGTGGCCTCTAGGCCAGTGACTTCCTTGGATTCTGGAGGTCCGGCCTTTGAGGCCATGAGGAGCACGCTGGCCATGCCCTTGCCGGTTCAACTAGAATCTACCTCACCGTCCCTAGATCTGGAGACTGGTGCCTCTGTTACATTGCAGCCCCCCGGCAGCGGGGCCCTAGGGCCTGAGGATACCCCGATCGGGGGTTCCCTTCTTCCGGGTGGTCCGTCCGAAACTGCTTCGGACGAACCTCCACGGAAGAAATTGTGTAAGAGGAAGCACGTAGACTCCCAAGATGAGTCTATTGCATCAGATACTGACCTCGATGACGCTGAAGGGTCCCCCAAATCATCTTCGGATGATATCTCCTTCTCAGATATCTTGGAGATTCTGAGACAGAGAGGTGACTGGCAAGCCAAAACCCCTTCAACTGAGGAGTCAGTCTTCCTCAAGGCCTTTGGGGCCCAGCCCTCCGCCTCCTGGGTGTCTCCGCCCTTCGATGAGCTCCTTGATGTGGTTTCTCGAAGGGCGTGGGAGCACCCTGATTCCGTGGAACCGGTGCCTGCGAGGCCTAACAAATTCTTATCAGCCCCCCCCCAGAAAGAATTTCTTACTAAGGGTGTACCGGTAGATGCTTTGGTGGTGGCTTCTGCCACACAGCAGGACGTGGCAGAGGCTTCGTCTATTCATCCTCCTAATAAGGATTCTAGGAGTATGGATAGGTATGGGAAGCGTACCCTGTCCTCAGCGGCCTTTACCTTACGGTCGCTGAATTATTTATGTCATTTTACGAGGCTCCAAAGGGATCTTCTCAAAGAGCTAAATGACTCCCTTGTTGGTAATCTACCTGAAGCTGGCCTCGACTGTTGGCGCAGATGACTACCCTTTCTTCTATCGTCAACTCGTCCATGCGGCTCATCTCGTGCGGCCGAGGGGCGGTAGAGCAGCGGGAACAGGCGTTGCCCTTAGGAGACAAGCCTGGTTGCTTGTGTTCATTTTACGGAGGCCTTCAAGTCTTCTTTCGCCGACGCCCCCTTTGATGGGTCATCGTTGTTTGGACCCAAGGTGAAGGACACACTCACTCGGTGTGAGCAGGAGGGCAAGACTTTGACTGCCGTTGGGGCCCGTTATTCCGCTCCTTCCAGGCCTTATCCCAAGGCTGGAAGATGTGGTTTAAAAAATCCCAAAAGTCTTTCCCTACTCCACCCAGTGATTCCCCCTCCAGAGGCAGGGGGGGGGGGATTTTGGAAGACGCCGCCCCAGAGGTGGCAGAGGCCCCCGTAACTCTGGAGACCGCGATTCCTTTCGTGGTTCTTCATACAACCAGCGTTCCTGAGTGGTTGCCCGACTGTGCAACTCCGGAGCCAGTCGGGGTCGCCAGCGCATCCACAAGCTTGGGAATCCATAACAAGCGATCAGTGGGTGCTCCGCATTATTACCGGAGGATATATCATTCCTTTCACCAAACCCCCCCCTTCTATAAGGGAAATCCCGGACGTGCCACCCAGTCAACGGGATCAGGCAGCATTAGAAATTTCAAAGCTGCTAGAAAAAAGAGCCATCCAGCCTGTCCCCACAGACCAGATCGGATCAGGAACTTACTCAAAATTATTTTTGGTACCAAAAAAGACAGGGGACTTCAGGCCCATATTGGACCTCAGCTCACTGAATCGTTTCGTCAAGAAGTCCAAATTCCGAATGGTCACTCTTCAATCCATTCTTCCTTTGCTGGAAAAAGATGCATGGATGTGCTCAATAGATCTCCAGGACGCTTACTATCATATTCCCATAGCTCAAGAGTCCAGGAGACATTTACTCGCCGGAGCCAGTCATTTTCAATTCCGAGCACTGCCCTTTGGTCTCACCACAGCCCCCAGGGTGTTCACCAAATGTCTGGCAGTGGTAACTGCTCACCTGAGAAGTCTGGGATTCCAGGTGTTTCCTTATCTGGACGACTGGCTCCTTACAGCCACCTCAGAGCATCTACTTCTCCAAACGCTCAGGCGAGCTTACATTCACCTTGGGCCGCCTTTTGGGGATCACATTCAATTTGCAAAAATCTGTACTACAGCCTTCTCAGCGTATTACTTTCATAGGCGCAGACTTAGACACAAAAAGAATGCGCGCCTTTTTGCCGGCAGCAAGAATTCAGATCTTACAAGATCAAGTCAAATCCTGCCTTCACTTACAAAGAGCCCCGGCCCATCGGATCCTACAACTGTTAGGCTCGATGGCATCGACTATACTTCTAGTTCCCTTGGCCAGACTTCACATGCGAATTCTTCAATGGCTACTGTCGGTTCAATGGTCTTATCAGGAACTACCCTTGAACCACTTAGTCATACTAACGGAAAGTTGCCGTTGAGATCTGCGTTGGTGGCTTCTTCAGTCAAATCTCGACCAAGGGCGATCATTTATTCCTCAACGTCCCGTTGCCACTGTGACCACGGACGCCTCCCAGGTAGGGTGGGGGGGTCATTACCTGGACAGGTCGATCCAAGGCACATGGCAGAGCCAGGAAACACATTTGCATATCAATGTCCTGGAAATGAGAGCGGTACTATTGGTACTCCAAGCTCTCCATCACGCTCTCCCACTGGGCCCGATTGCGATCCTATCCGACAACATGTCGGTAGTATGGTACATAAACAAGCAAGGGGTACCAGGTCTTACCAACTATGCAGAGAAGCCATGAGACTTTGGCACTGGGCGGTAGCTACCAACCGCTTTCTAATGGCAACGCACATACCGGGGAAGTCCAATGTGATTGCGGACAGACTAAGCAGGACCATTCTCTTGCCCCACGAGTGGTCCCTCAATCAGAGTATAGCTGCGAAAATTTTCCGACAGATGGGGTCTTCCTTGCTGCGATCTGTTTGCCAGTCCCCACAATGCGAAATGCACAGAGTTCTTCACACTGTTCCCTTCCCAGGGACAGATTCCCAGGGACGCTCTGATCCACAGTTGGCCCTCGGTCTTCTACGCCTTCCTCCGTTCCTCCTACCGAGGTGATCCAGAAGGCCATTTTCATGGAGAGCGAGATGATTCTGATTGCCCCATTGGCCTCGTCAAGTTTGGTTCCTTTCCTACAGAGGCATGCGATAGAAGGTCCATGGTTTCTGGATCCGTGCCAGACCTGTTGACTCATCAGTCAGGCGGCTTCATCCGTCTCTCAGGTCCCTGAAGTTGGCAGCATGGTTACTCCACTTCCATCCTTAGTCCGAGATAATGCCCTCTCGCCGGATGTGGTTCATATTCTGTCCTTCCCATAAACCTTCCACCATCAAACTTTATTCCAGTAAATGGAAAAGGTTTGCCTTCTGGGCTCAAGAACGAGGGATTGATCCTCTCACTGCTCCAGTATCGGAGGTTTTGAATTTTCTGGCCTTCCTGTTTCAGTCGGGATCTTCAGTTTCTACCATTAAGGTTCAACTAGCGGCAATCTCTAATTTTCATGCTTCATTTGAACCGTCATTGATGTCTCACAAACTTTGTAAGGCGTTCCTTAAAGGAGCTTGGCTCCTTAGGCCTCCTTTATCCCATCCTGTTCCTCCTTGGGATTTGAATATGGTTCTTGCTGCCCTAACTGCCCGTCCTTTCGAACCAGCTGCTACCTCTGATTTAAAATTTCTGTCTTGGAAAACAGCCTTTTTAGTAGCCATAACATCTGCTAGACGAGTTTCAGAACTTCAAGCTCTTTGTTCTGATCCTCCCTATTTGATTTTTCATAAACATAGAGTTTCTTTAAAATTGAACCCTGCATTTATTCCAAAGGTGGCCTCTTCTTTCTGCTTGCAACAAACCATAGAACTCCCTGTGTTTTTCCCAGAATTCTCTAATAACGCAGAATATACTTTGCATCAATTGGACGTACATAGACAGTTACGTTTTTATTTGGATAGAACTGCTCAAACACGAAAATCAAATCAATTATTTGTTTCTTTTGCACAGAACAAATTGGGTCAATCAGTATCAAAAGCCTCCATATCAAAATGGATTAAGGATTGTATCACTTTTGTTTATTCACAGGCCAAAAAAGATCTTCCCTTTCCAGTCAAGGCTCATTCTACCAGGGCTATGGCTACTTCGGTAGCCTTTCACTCCAAGTTATCCATTGATGACATTTGTGCTGCGGCAACCTGGACTTCTCCGCACACTTTTATTTCTCATTACAAATTGGATGTGGTTTCTCGAGGCAGAGCTTCCTTTGGTTCCACGGTTCTCAGGAGTGTGTTCCAATGAGCCACCCGGGATGTAGGTGCTAGGGACGCTGTCCCATCTGTCATGAATGTAGGCGAGATAGGATCCCATTACATCTTTTAGTTATGTACTTACCATAACTTTGGATGTATGGGATCCATCTCGCCTACATTCATAAGTACCCCCTCCTTCCCCCTTCCATTTGGATTTAGAGGAGCTGTAGTCACCTTTTTCTTGGTGTTCTTTCTTGAAGAACTTTAGTTGGTTATAGTGATTACTACTTCTGTGTTTGCATGGATGTATGAAAGCGAACAAACAAGATCTGGGGAAGCAGGTGTAGTGCATCCTGGGATAAGGGGTAGCCCAGCCAATGAGAGACTTCGTGCTAGAGTATTGGTGCCGAGTCGGAGCCGATGGATCGGCTCCGAACCCATCTGTCATGAATGTAGGCGAGATGGATCCCATACATCCAAAGTTATGGTAAGTACATAACTAAAAGTTTTGCAACATGCATTTACTTTTTTTCTTTTTCTGAAAAGGACAACTACAAATATATCAAAATGCCAAAAATATATTGGTTGCTTTAACACCTGAGCTGTAGAAGAGTTGTTTGACCACAAGACTGAGTTATTTTCAGCATTGTAGTCCAGATATTCTTTCATTAATCTTACTGGAATATGTCCATCACTTTTAGGGATATAGACTTTTATAGGTGAGAAACACAAGTATACCTTCCTCACCTTTGCAGTCTGGCTGATTTATGAGATGCATCAGTTCTTTTTTCATAGAGAAATGTAGTATACATGCAAGATATCAATAAATGCATTGGCATTAAAACAAATGTAAAAAGTCACATATATTTCTTCATAGAAAGAAGTGACCCTTTCTGTTACTCTAGGATATAAGAGCTACCAGAAATGCCTGGTACTGACAAAGGAAAACAATGTCCCTGACAAATGTAGTGCTATACATCCTTAATTGTGTAAGGGCAGTTTTAGGTGCAGTTATGTACCTTTGTATTTCCCACATAACCCCATAAAACTACTACAAACTGTCAAATGGTGAATGAAGTATTCCCTCTATACATATCCCTGCACAGGACTGCCAGTGTGACACTCTACCTAGATTCAGCATATTTGATTTCTTTAAGGGGTAGATATATGACTTCTGTTCAGATCAAAAAAAAAAGTGCACATGTAGCACTATCTGTGTAGAGTTGGAATTACTCTAGAAGTAAGCAAACCATCAACTTTTGTGTCAATGTAATGATGCTAACACAAAATATCAAAACACTGATAAGATCAAAATAGCTACTTGGTGATCACATGCTGATTATGACACCCATTCTAAAACATGGTTGGGAGTATGCACATCAGGGGAGGGAATAGGCCCCACCTAAACTGATATGAGTGCTTATGTCAGATGCCACGGAGGGGTTATAGCCATAGCAAATGATCTCATTGCTGTGATGTTAACGAGGGCTTAAAACCCAGCCATAGTTCATGATACTCCCATTGTTTGAATTTAATTCTCATTTTGCGTTATCCAAGTCAATGTAGTGAATGGGTGAGATTGATAGCGGAGGCTTGATTGTCAGCATACTTATAGAGAATAAAATAAGTAAAGTATGACTAATACAATGTGTTTCACTTGTAGCCACCAAGTGTAGGTATATATCACCTTCTGCTTCTAGCCACCACATGTAGGCAAGCCCCTATTTCAAGATGAAGAATTGCAGCCTTCCCCATACCCCAGTAGAAACATGAATAAAAAGCATATGTTCAACATAAAATACTCTTGCTTTCTTGTTTCAATCAAAGTCTTCCCTTCCTCTTTTCCTTGTGTATGTATCTTTGATGTCTCTTCACCCTTTTCTGACTAGTACACAACCATTTCCTTCCAGTTTATGGGAATAAAGATAGTGGAACTTTGCTGTGTAGCCCTAATAAGATCTCTTAACTGTTCTAATAGTTGCAAGTCAATGAGTCTGTGAACATGCATCATTGCTTGCAAGCTACATGCATGCTATTTGGCTCATTCAGTCACGTGAATACTGTTGCATAGTGCCACTCTTTGTGATACCTGTGGGATTTCTGCTAGTGGATTTTCTAGCTGGTTTGTCTCTGTGAGTTGGCATTGCATCAGATACAAATAACTGGACAAGCACACGCACACATATATACACATTTTTCGTTATATGTTTATCTCTAAACCACCTTTGGGGAAGCACTGCTATGAGAAATGGCACATTCTTGCACATGCCTTGACGTACCTAAGGCATATGAAATACCTTGACCTAGCTAAGGCATTTGATACAATACCCCACTTGGGCATTGTAAACAAACTGACAGAATTAGACATTAACTCCTTTGTAATTCACTGGATACCTAGCAGGCTCACAGTCAGGGCCTAAGAAGTTAGAATTGGACAGCCTACCTCCACAAAGAGGCCAGTCACCAGTGTAGACCCCTGAGGTTCTGTACTGGGTCTGCTCCTCTTTGGCATTCATTTTTTGGAAATCAAGCCCAATGTCAAGGTCCTCTGTCTTGGCAAGTTTGCAGATGATTTCAAACTAGGAACAATCATAGAAACCACTCAAGTTACTAACATCTTAGATGAAGGTCTAACACAGACAAATGACTAGTGCCAAAGTCACGACTTAAAACTAAATGGCAAGAAATGCATAATAGTACCTTTTGGTAAGTCTTACAACTAGGGAGGCTGCTTCACTGATAAAACACCACTAAAAAATAGACACAGTGGTTAGAGATTTAGGGATTCAAATAAACAGTAACCTAGCTTTCAACCAGCATGTGTCTAAGATAATAAGAAAATCATTCTATGTCACTCAGCTTATAAGTAAAAGCATGTCGTCTAGGTTCAGGGAAGTTATCATGCCACTGTACTCAGCCCTTATCAGACCCATCAGTGAGTATAATGCCTCCTTTGGTATGTACATGACTAGGTACATGCAAAAACTGGAATGTTCACTGATGTTCCTCACAAAAAGAATACAGGGCATGAATGTGATGTGCTTTGCAGATTGACTCAAAGCCCTGTCTCTATACTCTGTTTAATGTAGCCTGCTGAGAGGTGATTTATGCCTGGCATACAAGGTATTCTTGGAGCCCGCTCTGACGATGCTTTGCATATCAAAAATTGAACAGCACTAGAAGTACAAGATCTAAGTATTTAAACTTTGTTGCTACTGAAATGGGACATGTTAGAGGGACTGGTATGTAGCTCACAGAATCCCCATTCTTTTGAATAGGCTTCTCATCCATGTGAAGCAGAGCCTTTTCATAAAACTATTCAAGTGCTACCTAGATCAGTGGATTGGAAACTGGAAATTCATCCCCTTACTGACACTTATGTCTGTGATGGACAGAGGCAGCTATTAAATCATGCCCTTACTAACATATACCCTATAAAAGAGTCTGTAAGGGACAATAACTTGTCGGATACATTTAAGTTGCATGGGTAGACTTATAAAGTCCCCAGTGGTCATTGTCCTAATATACACCTATGAACCTTGACCGTCTAACCCTGCACAGACTCCAGGGTGGAATTCCTCATTCCTGTTTTCCGACTAAAGCCTTAATGTGGGAGACATGGAATGATATGGACCATTGCCAGTGACGTTGACATTATTTTTTTATGCCAAGTTACCCTCTATATGATCTCTAGTGACCTCCCTGCTAAGGTAGAAACTGCATTGCTGTGAGAATTGGCACATTCTTGCATATCCTGATTCTTAGAACAGTACTGTGCACTGGCTGAAGGCCTACGAATGCAACAATTAACTGTTACTGCTACAGCTACCATCTAAACTCCACTAGGTGGTCTTCATATAGAAGGGCTTCCTCACCATTGGATGTATGTGATGAAGTCAGCCATCCCTACCTCACTGGCCAGAAGTCAGCCCCACTTATACACTTCATTATAAAAATCAATGCCATCCACTGATGTAGGTTGCACTTGAACTGGGTCATGAAAGGCCTTTGTTTTATGTGAATGGGAAGCTTGTTCCAGAGAAGGGCATACTGTGTCAGAGATGTTTCTATCTCTCCAACATGATTTATTATGTCACAGGCTAGGTTAAAATCCTTGGAACTACTGACCCTTGTGCAGTTTGCTTTACTAATGTGTAACATTTCCATCACAGATGGTGTCCAGACACAAATCAGCCATTCGTGGTCTGTAGGGGACAGAATACAGTAATATGGTTTTAATATTCCCGCATTGGACTTGTCTCTTACACCATGTATCTTCCTCATCCAAAATCTCTGGTGTTGCTTCAACTGTTGCAGATATGTTGTGAGTTGCATACAAAAGAGTGCATTGCTATTCAATTATTGTTGTGATGAGGGCCAAGTACAATGGAATGAAAATGTTCTTTGATCCTGATGACATGCCCATACTTACTGACTTTTGCCACATAGAAAGGACTTGTCACCACTGTGGACACATGGTGGTCAAACTTTCGGGTCTATAGTAGATAATAGAACTTTCAAAAGTTCGAGTGTCATGTGGTCAGCACCATATGATCGAATTTTTGAAAGTTTGAACATTTTAAAGGAGATCTCCCTACAGTGAGGAATGGGAAGATCTCCCTTTTCTGCACTGTAGTGTGATCTCGGGGTTGGTATATTTAAAAGAGCGGGTGGTGTGGGGGGTGCAGGCAGGCTTGCCCCCCTGCTTAAAACGTTCAGTTAGGTTATTTGTGTAGTTTATTTTATTTTATTGGATATTCAAACTTTTAAAAGTTCGATCATATGGTGTCAAACTTTTGAAAGTTTGATTAGCTAATGTAGACCCAAACTTTCAATTACTGTCTACTTAAGTAACCAGATCATATACCACAGGGTTCATAAATTGGTGTGTGCCATCTATATTGTAATTAGCTTGTGTATTTGCTTTATAAAAGGGAATAACTATGCTTTTTTGGACAATTTAGTGTGTCTCCATGGCTCTGGCAGAAATCAGTTTTGTGAGTTAATACTTTCTGCAGTATATCAGTACTGTTACTGGATTCAAGTATTGTCCACAATTTGAAGTCATCTGCAAAGTTGGTCAAAGGATGTCTAAGTTTGCCTTGACTTCTATGAATTAAATACCAAACAGGAAAGGGCCTATTATGGAACCTTGTGGTCTTGCACTGGTCACTTCCCCCTTGTTAGATGTGATTTCTCACAGTATGACAGTATGTGCCCTGTTGGTGATCCATTGGGCTACCCATTTGTTAATGTACTGGATTGTTTCCAGTTGAGGCAGTTTCTCTGTAATACCTATGTATGGAATTGTGTCAAATGCTTGGGCAGGTTAGGTTATTGGGATGCATGTTCTTTCCCTTATCAGTGGTCTTGGTAACCTTCTGAAAGAAGTCAGCTAGATTTAACAAACATAGTTTAGCACCTTGAAAAATAAAAAAATGGGTTGATTACACAGTCAGGAGATTACTTATGTCCTTCTTGAGAAGGTCCCTACTGGTTTTTTCCATTGCCTTACAGATGAGGCCAGACAGGCTTATAGGTCTATAATTACCTGTGTTGGGTGATGGTCCCCCCTTTTTCAGACAGATGACTGGTGCTGTCCACCATTCAGACAGACAATAGCCTGTATGGAGCCTGTGTTTAAGTAGAGATCCAACTCTGTGTGCTAGATCTGGATAAGACACCTGGGATGTTTTCAGGGCTCACCGATGCCATGTTTATAGTCTTAAGAGAGCACACAGTGAGCTGCTCTCATGAGAAAATATGCTGAGCAATGTTTGCATGTGTAGTTTGGGTGACAATCAGTGGGGACAGGGGGGTTAAGTTTGATACAAATCTGTCAACTAGCAGGTTGTCTTTTGCCTTTGAATATTGGTAGTTCCACCTACAAACATATTTGTGCATATTGTTTTATTCCATGTAAAATTGTGTATTTATTTAAAAAAAGATTTGTGACAACACCTCAATATACAACCTTGGGTATGCATCAAATGACACACAGTGAAACTGTTGACACAGTTGTACAAATCTATTTCACATCATTACATCACTTGCACATCATATGCTTATATGTTTATCGTTGGAAAGGTATGGGTGAGGGCTGTGATTCCATATATGGACACATTACAAATGAGATGCATGTGGTTCATACAGAACAGTTAATGACATAAATGCTGACAGTCACATAATGCTGCTGGGAGCACATGAATAATCCTTGTGAATAGCAACACAATTGTGCCTACAATGAATTCCCCAAGGTTGCAAGTGAATCTGAAGTGGTTATATGTTTGTGTATAGACAGCATTGCAATATGTAGATTAAACAAGATGTATATTGCTGATTGTCTCATAGCATTTCATGATGATAGGTGTACATAAGCACACGTGTGCCATACTGCAAGTGTCACTGTGATGATTGAATGAGATGTGTTGAATGTTAAAATTCTCTTCTACAAGAACACATGCCTTACTAAGGCAACAATATAGATAACATCATCCCATGTCAACAGTCCTCAATAGGCATATTGTTACATCTGTTGTGGAAGGAACATGTAATCAAATCACAGCTGTGGCCAATACATTACCTCAAATCACAGATTGCAATACACTGTTGTAGGGCTACTGTACATCCACACCTTAACACAGCACATGTGGATGACAGCATCATTGACATGAGAAATCTTCATTGGGTCATAGGGCATTACTAGGCTAATGGCCAATATCACATAAAATTCTAGCCATTAGTATGATATTTAAACATAAATTGCTGTATCTATGTGATGGAAGATAGTATGTGTACATGCATATGTATGTATGTGTTTGATTATATCACATACTGTCTCTGTCCATATGTGATGTGCACCATCCCATGACGAAATTAGCAGTCACACATGCAGTGGTCTGCAGATATCTTGCAGAAGGAAATGGAAGGGCTGTGCTTCACGATGTATGTATGCATCTTTGAGATGATGACATCATCTATGGTTCTCCATAAAGCATGTTATGTTGGCAGAGGGAATTAGAGGATCTTGGATTCATGGGACTATGTTAAATTTTCTCCTGAGTGGGATTCAAATGAAAAGAGATTCAAAAGATCATATACTGGCAGCAATATGCCACCAACCACACAAACAGCAATTGAATGAGGTCAGATGTGAGCACTAGGCCTGTGTAAGTATAGACATTGGATTATGCACAATACAATAGTAGCCCCACCACAGATGTCTGACTTTACGTTGTCACATTTCATTTTCTAGAGGAATACATCAATGTATGCAAAGAAGAAGTTGTTGGGAGGAGTGTTTTACCTAAATGTGTATTCACATCTTGGTATAAAATTGTCTATACACTCATATTTAAATGAGTACATACACATTGTCTTCTGTGAGATGAGAACCAGAAACTAGCTACACAAGCTAGAGAATGCAGTAGTTAATGCTCATGCCAACACAGATATCTGAGTGTAATTCTGTCAGAGTGAAATGTAGAGGGGATTACATGATAAGTGTATGTTGATAATAAAAAGTGGACAGGAGTTCATGCCATAGCTGTAATCTCACATGTGGTTTTAAAATTGTCTCCAGACTGATAGTCCAAAGACCATACACAAATCACCTGCAGTCAGATTAGAACCCCTTCCTAGCTATCTACACTAGCTACAGAACATAGTACTTAACCACCATGGAACAAGTCTGACTTTCATATTGTCAGACAATACTTCATAGCAGATGACATAATCAGTGTCGGGTGAGAAGAAGATGTTAGTAGGAGTTGCTTACATGCTATTCTAAAATGGTCTGTAGAATTAAAGCTAACTGAACACAAACACACTCAAGCTATCTACAGCAGCTACAGAATACAGTATTTATTGCTAGCACCATGACACAAGTCTGACTTTCATGGTGTCCGACAACAGTTTATAGCAGGTGATATCAGCAGTGTATGTTGGGAAGATGATGTTGGGAGGGCTATATGAAATTACTATGTCATCATGTATGACTGTAAAATTTTGTTCTCCATGAGACTTGAATGATGACAGTACGAAACAAACTCCTGCTTTTCTGACTATGAATACATACACACACACATGCACACACACACACACACACACACACACACACACACACACACACACACACACACACACACACACACACACACACACACACACACACATTTGATTGCAGTAAGATCAGTACCCCTTCCTAACTAGTTTCACAAACTAAAGAACACAGTATTTAATGAAAGCACCACAGCACAAGTCTGCCTTTTATATTGTTGCAGAACACTTTAGTAGCCAATGACATCATCAGTGTATGTTGGGAAGAACATGTTAGGAGGGCTGTATAAAATTGCTGTGTAGTAATGTACAACTGTAAAAGTTTATTCTCCATGAGATTTGAATGATGAAAGTAGGACACAGACTCCATCATCCTAACAGATATACACACATATAGAGTATTTTGACGGATGTTGTCATTATTACCATTACATGCCGGGTAGGATGAAGTGAGTGACATAGGGTCAGGGAAGGTTTATGAGAGGAACAACAGACTTATGGCAAGCAGAACAAGGTATGTGATAGCACTGGGGATGGATATCACTTCATATATTCATTTGTGAGCAGTAATCAGTATATCTCCATGAGAAGTCATAACTTTTGAAATTATTAATATGTCTATGATGAAATATAAAATACACATATATCATCACACTAAGTAATGATGAGAGATGCATCTGGAATCAAACCTGTGAATCTGCTGTAACAAAAATATCTGTCAGATGATTTATGCCAACACTCCAGATAAGAATTTGCATTTTTCTGCATTTGGCAGCCAAAATAACTGTCACCGTAAATGTTTCAAACTACTATCTTTACTCTAGTTTGTACCTTTAGTGTAGTGAGTTTAAACAACATTGTGCAAATGTAACTGGACTAGTGTGGCTGATGGCAAACACTTACCATTTTTTGCTATAGGATATAAAGAGCCATTAATCATTTCTCAGCACTGGCGCACAATTCCAAACTCCACAAAAATGCACAGGACAAACAGTGAAGGCATTATTAGGGGGCATTTCTGCCGTGTGTGTGGTGAGTGATTCCTTTTTGACCAGATTAAGGATGTGAATATGGGGTAGATAGGAAAGTGGTGCAATGAGGGGCAAGCAGGGGGAAGAACAAAGGGGAAGCAATATAGGATTTGCAGGAGGGAAATAGGAAGGAGCCATAGCTATCTATTATTTAACAGTGTAGTATGAACATGTATAGAAAATTGGATGAATTTGGGCTGTCACCACAACATATATGGGTGACAACAATGCAATCATGTTGTATAGCCAGTTGGACCTAATCAAATGTGTCCAGAAGGCACATATGAGAAGTGGAGAGCTATCTATGGGACAATTTTTTTTGTGGGACAGGTGCCTTTTTTTTGAATTTCAGAAAAGAGGGGAATGTTGGGGAAGGGATATAGGAATGTCAGCTAGGTAGGGTAAGTGAGGAAGCAGATGCAGACAAATAGGACAAACAAGACAGGCACAGGGATGGTTATAGAGACAAAAGGGTTGGGAGCACCATGACTGGGGATAGGTAGGAGACATCAGAGGTACATGCCCATCAAGCATAAGGACAATGAGAATTTAGTCCTCACCATCAGAACTGTCATCACTATCCCCTTCCTCGGCTTCCCATGGGTTTGCTTAACATTTAGTTTTTTTCTGCATTCCCACAAGCAACTTCTTCAGATGGGTGAGACATGCACCAGTGCTACTTTCTAAGACCTCATGCACCATCCCTGGCAGCTCCTGGCAGGTGACGTAATCTTCACCTTCACCAATACTCCTGGAGGGTACCAATACACCAGCTGCCAGGGCAGTGCTACATGATGTTGACAGCACAGGTAGTGAAGGGGTTGCAGAGGCAGTACTGTCAGGTTGCATCCCAGATGTGCTGGGTCTTAGTACAGTAGCTGGAGGAGGTTTGCCAGGCTGGACTTCAGTGGTTTCCCTACCTTTGTGTGCTGAAAAGCATTTTATTTGTTGGCAGAAAAGTATGACATCAGATTTGTGTGATCACACATATAAAAAATAAAAAAGAGAGATAAGGGTTGGGATAAGAGAAAAAAAACAGATGATTAGAACCATTATATGTCACATACAATTATTTATTACAATAACACATACCTTTACTATTACATTATTAGGTGTACATTTTTTTTAATATTGAGTATGTATAGTTTGAGAGCTGATTTGAATTCAAGTGTAGTTATTATGTTTCTAATATCAAGGGGGAGCTTGTTCAGGTTTAGAGCAGGGTGGCAGCTGTATAGATTTTGGCCAGTGGTTTTTTTTTTTGGCTTAGAGATTTTCAGGTGTTGTTGGTTGGAGCTTCTGATGTTTCCTGTAGGTACATAGGGGTGACCAGAGTGGAGATGCTAGGGCAAAATAGGAAAGAGAATTGTAACAAATAATCCTTGCAATATGCATATTTTGCATATATGTTTTTAAAGGTTAATAGAGATTAAGTTAACAGCATCGCATTTATACTAATTTTAATGAAATTAATATTAAATGATATTTTGTAATTAGGATGTAGTTGATAATTGTGGGATCTGAACCTACCAAATCTGAATACACTAGTACACTTGCCAACTACAGTTACCTTGAGCTACACAATAAAGGATGCATACTTGCTTTTACAGTTAAAATATGTATGCTTTAATATTGTAAGGAACAGCAATAATTTTATTACAGTCATGTTCATTTGTGCTGCATACATATGCCTTTCTTCTCTGTGTCTTTCTAATCATTCAGCATTCATGTCCCTGTTTGCTGAAATCTCCTGAGCAGCAGAAAAATAAAGAAGGAAAGAAAAAGGCATGAAAATGTCCTGCTTACCAGTCTTGTATATCTACAGATTTCTATATCAGTTAATGTTGTTTTAGTTGTATACTTGTACAACAGTGGGATGTCAGCAGTCCTAAACTCATTCAGCCACTGATTGAATTGTGGTTTCAGGTCATTGTAATGATGTCCAGTGTGTGGTATGCCATTTGCACTGTAGACAGCCTTGACTAAACTGTTCCAAGCCTCACCTTTATACTGAGAGCTGGTATAGTCCCCCTGCAGAGTCTACAGCTGTAGCACTTTACGAGGAATGCAGTGAATATTTTTTGCCCCATCTTTCAGCCCTGAATTGGGCACCATCCTTCCCAGCTCCTGTCATGTCATCACACGTTATCCAATAACAGTTAAAGTGCTTTCCCTCCAATTTGTGATATTGCCTTTTACAGTCAGTGTGCAAACCCGGACAACCATGCCAAATGCATTTGCATGATGTTAAGCAGAGAGGAACACTGGCAAACAGATAGAAAGGCAGTTTATGAAACAAGAAGGATAATGTGACCATTGGCATTAATTTATGGCATGTTTGGTGCTAGACCTGACGACAGTTTGTCCAATGATCCGATATGTTAAATTACTTGAATTTTAAGATCTGAATTGGGAAGGGGGGGGGTCAATTTTTTGATCTGACACATATTTTGTGTGGCCTTACACACTGATAATAGTAATTTGTACAATGTGGGATTCAAGTCTGTTTAAAATAGGGAATACATATACTTCCACATAGGTTTTTGTTTCCACATTGCCACAGAAGAAGTGCTTGTCAAACGTGGCCATTAATAACATATACACATTAAACAGTGAGTGGTGCTATACTTCAATTAATGATGTATGTCTGTGACCTGACAACATTCTGGTTTATGTATTCTCAAGTGTGATGGAGGAGTAATGACAATATAGAGGAAATGCATGTACTTGTATTACTTATAGAGTAGATGTCTGAGTTTTGGGTCAGACCCCAAAATAAATTCTGTTTCACAGCTATACTTGTGTTATGTGAGTTGTGTAGATGACTGTCAGTAAAGTATTAAGTCCATCCCAGGACAGAAAATACATTTTTAATTATATTACAATAACAAAAAAATGACAACAATTGCAAAATTAATAAATTTAATGATACTCCCAGTTATACATATAATAAATATGATATCATGTGTATGCTCAATCAAACTGCTATATATAGTTATTGTTATATATAATTATTTTTATATTGTTATTTGTTATATAAATTACACAGGAACACCATTAATAAAAACTGGAGTGGATTAGAAACTTGATTCATTTGTGTTATGATCATGAACTTACACTTGGTACCAAAGGGAAAGCTAGGAAACAAGTGTAATCTGATGTTAATCTTCTTTCCATTCACCACTGATGGGTTCGGTTCCAAGACCTCAGAACCGAGTTGGCCTCTTTACCAAGCTTGCACCAGCCAAAAAAACTCTCAAGCGAAGTCTCTACCCAAAATGTCCTTCTCCCTGTTACCTCAGATCTCATTTGCCGCATAGCTGTAAAGCCGCGTTTCAGCCGAGCTCTTAGCTAAGTGGAACTTTTATTTGACATTTGTGTGAAAGTTTTTCTAACTCTTCATATTTTATTGAGGGATTAATATTTCTAGATTGTTTTCTTCTGTCTGATCTTACTTTTTTCTTCTCTACTCTACCCATTTTACCATTGGCAAACTGTTAAGTACCATTGTTGATACAGCCTTTCCTCCCTTACCCTTGTGGTATTCCTTCAATACCATTGCTGGTATTGTCTTTTCTGTTTCATCTATTGGCTTTGGTTTTTAGTAAGGCATGTTCTTTCTTCTCTACACATCTGTATTGATAATTGTGACTTTTTTGAACGTTGTTTAACTAACTGGATTATACTGTTGGCCTGTAGTGTCTCATTCTAAACATGTCTGATAAGAAGGGCACTTCAGGTTTTAAGCATTGTGCTTCATGTAATGACAAGTTACCTAATAGTGATTCTCATGATGATTGTATGTACTGTTTGGGAGTGCCCCACCTTTCGGTGTAGCCACCATGTCACATTTGTCAGAGTTTCAGTCAACACACTCTTAATGAGCGCAGAAATAAACTGATTCTGAAGGGGTTACTGAAGTCTCCCTTTTCAGAGTCCATTTCTGTGATGGAGGTGATCAGGGCAAGCCTGTAAAATCTAAGGTCCCAAAGTTGTCTCAGAACATAAATCTGCCTCTACGGCTCCATCTTCCTCAGCTCCAAGCATCTCGAAACCTTCAATACCGATGCCAGTTTCGGCAACAGTCCTGGCTCTGGCACTAATTATAGACCTTACTATGCCTGTTTTGACTTCGGCACCTGCGGCCAATTCAGCTCAGGGCACACCTTCGACTACTTCGTTAGCTACCATTTTGGAACCGACCGTTTTGGCTCCGAGTGCCACTTCGGCACCGAGCATTGTACCGACTTTGCTGGTATTGACCCCTCTACTACCGGTCTCAAAACTTGAGACCTCAGTGCTGGTAGACCTTGCGACCTTGCACCACGGACCCAGTACTCCCCTTCCGTAGATCGTTTCTGGGCCAAGTGTATACCCCTTTCATTGAATGTCCTGACTCTATGTCCGGAGTATCCACTAGATCCAACAGGAGCTTGTCTGAACACAATGTGGTGCATCTTGTGGACCAGCTGTTGTTAGCCAGTGGGATACCCACACTTTCTAAGACCCATCCACCTGCAGGATTTGGGTTGACTTATCCATGGACTCCATCTTATATTCCTCCTTCGACCATTCCGGTTCTGAAACCCTCTGCTCCGACATCTTTCTTGGAACACAGCACCTTGGTGCCTACAGTACATCTCACTCTGGCTCCGGGTTTACCCCTTTGATCTTCGGTTCCTGCGGAACTGGTCCTTCCTCAATCTGGGGATTGGGGGACAGGTGTTTCGACCCGTGGCATGAATCCATCTTTCTCCTCAGTTCCATCCTTGACCCCGATAGCCAGATCCACACTGATCCTGCTTGAGGTTCCACCCATGAGGGCAGGCTCTTTGAAGCAGGGTGTGACCCTAGTTCTGAGGTTGTCTTTCTCGTTGCTGGGCTCCCATCCTTTTGCAGACAGGCCTGCCTTCCGCGGGATGGAGAGGGCTCTTGCTTCTGGCAGCACTCCTTTGAAGTCGGAACCCCAGTTTTCACCCTCTGAGCTACAGCTGTAACAGACCACCTCCTCGGGACACTGGGCAGAAAAGCCACAGGACACTTCTGTTCAGGGTACCCACTCATCTGGGTCCTCCTCAGAGACCCCCACAGAGGTGCCCCCTCGGAAGAGGAGGTGCAAGAGGAAGCACATGGACTCACCCAAGTAGTCTTTAACTGAAGACATGGATTACAATGATAGTGAAGGGTCCTCTGTCGCCTTCTGTTAATGTCTCCTTCGGAGACATCCTGGAAATACTTAAGCAGAGAGGTGACTGGAAGCCCTCCAACCCTTCATCCGAGGAGTCCGTATTCCTGTAGGCTTTTCGCTCCTGGCATTCTACCTCTTGGGTGACCCTGCCTGCTGATGAACTTGTCCAGCTCGTCATGCAGTGAGTTTGGTAGAACCCTGATTCAATTGAGGCAATCCCTCAGAGACCAGACAAAATTCTTTCCCCTCCTGAGGAGAACCCCCATTGTTCCAAAGGGCTACCAGTCGATGCTATGGTGGTGGCAGTGGCCACGAAGAAGGACTTAGCTGAGGAAAGTCCCTCTGTCTATCCGTCCAACAGGGAGTCCCAGGCAGCAGGCAGACTTGGGAAGTGTGTTTTTGCATCAGGAACCTTTGCCGTATGGTTGCTGAACTATTTGGCACATTTTACGAGGCTCGAGAGGGACTTGATCTCTGAACTCTCTGGGACTCTTGCAGGACAGTTGTCTGAAGAGGTCAGGGACAAAGTGGTGTCATAGCTCGCAACCCTGGAATCGATATCCAACTTCTCCATGAGGTTGCTTTCACATGCGATGGAAGGGGCGGCTAGAGCAGCAGGTTCAGGCATTGTCATGAGCTATCATGCCTGGATGCGCATTATTATCTCATGGACCCCTTCACGTCTTCCTTTCTGAATGCTCCCATCAAAGCTTCATCCCTTTTTGGCTCCAAAGTAAAGGACACGCTAGCCAGGTGCGAGCAAGATGGAAATACCCTGTCTGCCATAGGCCTATGGTTTTCCAATCCTCAAAGTACCTTATCCAGGAATCAGAGGACTGGAAAAATGTGGCACAAAAAATCTGAGTGTCCTTTCCATGTCGCACGTGGTGATGATACTCCCAGGGGCAGAGGGGGTAACAATTCTGGAAGACTCCCCTATAGAGGCAGAGGGGGTCCTCGTAACCAAGGCTCCAGGAACTCTGCCTGTGGACAGCCTTATCAGTGCTCCTGAGGAGCAGCCCGATTGCTTACCTCTGGAAGCAGTCGGGGGTCATTTCTCTCTGACCAAGCTGCCTGGCAATCCATTACCACCGATTGTTGGGTCCAGAGTATCATCACCAGAGGTTACACCATTTCACTTGCTTGTCAGCCAAACCTTCCAAGAAAACTTCCCGACATTCCACCCAGTCAAAGGGAAGAAGCAGCTTCAGAGATAATAAAGCTGTCTCAAAAAAGAGTCATCCAACCAGTCCCACCAGACCAACATGGATCCGGATTCTACTCAAGATTCTTTTTGGTGCCAAAAAAGACAGGGGACTGGAGACCCATTTTGGATCTCAGCTGCTTAAACAAGTCTGTTATCCAGACCAAATTCTGGTTGGTCACAGTTCAGTCCATTCTCCCTTTTTTAAGGGAAGACGATTGGATGTGCTCGATAGATCTCCGCGATGCGTATTACCACATCAAAATGGACAAATGCTCCAGGGGTCTGCTTCACTTCTGACTAGGGGACAGACATTATCAATTTCGCTCTCTGCCATTTGGTCTCTATACAGCCCCCAGAGTGTTCACAAATTGCATGGCAATGGTCACAGCTCACTTGAGACTACAAGTATTCCGGGTGTTTCCATATTTGGATGACTGGCTCCTCACTGCCCCCACCAAGCATCTTCTGGTAACAGCACTGCATTATACTCTCTCTCTGGCAAAATTGTTGGGAATAACAATACATTGGGAGAAGTCATACCTTACTCCTACACAAAAAATAGAGTTAATTGGAGCAGTGTTCAATACTCAGTCCTGTCTAGTATCTCTTCCAATTCACAGACTCCACCATTTGAGGTTCAGCTCCGAATGATACTCTCTCAAACAAAAACCTCAGCAAGAGAAGTTCTTCAGGCCCTAGGGTCTATGGCAGCTTCGATCCTGATAGTGCCTTTAGCAAAGCTACATATGCGGATCCTGCAATGGCTCCTTCTTTGTCAATGGTTCCCAAACTATCACCCCCTCTATTACCAGATTCGAATAACCAACTCCTGCAAATAGAACCCCCTTTGGTGGATGAGGCCAGACATAGAACTTTGGAGTCGCCCATTCCAGTCCCCTCAGCCCAGAGCCATCATGACCGCGGATGCTTCCCTGATCAGGTGAGGGGCCATTTACAGGAGAAGACAGTCCAAGGCACATGGTCCACCTCAGAGGCCCACCTGCATATCAGTGTTCTGGAACTGAGAGCTGTGCTGTTAGCATTGCAGGCCTTTCATTCATCTCTCCCTCCCGGGACAATTGTGATTCAGTCAGACAATATGTCAGTGATCTGGTATAATCAACAAACAAGGAAGAACCAAGTCCTTATCCTTATGTCAAGAAGCCATGAGAATTTGGCAGTGGGTGATAGCTTCCAACCGCTTTCTGATAGCAACGCATATCCCAGGGAGCTCCAACGTGATTTCGGACAAACTGAGCAGATGCATCCTCATACCTCACGAGTGGTCTCTCAACCCCAAGGTGGCGACAGAAATCTTCAACCACTGGGGCCAGCCTTGCTGCGACCTCTTCGCCTCCCCATCGAACAACAAGTGCATCAGCTATTTTGCCCTACTTCCCCCAGTGGGGGAGTCACAGAGGGACGATCTAATCCATGATCAGCCCACGGGATGTCTTTACGCTTATCCTCCCATCCCCCTGATTCCACAATTTCTCAAGAAAACTCTTCGGTTGAGATGCAAGGTGATCCTCATAGCTCCATTCGGGTCTATATTATATTCTCAAAAGCCAACAATGTTGAATCTGACATTTCAAATAAATAGTGTAAAACACCAAAACGAACGAAAAAAAAAAAAATCCAACCACGTAGATAAGATGTAAAATTTATTGTACACCACGAAAAGAGACTAAGCGCTTTCACTAAATTCATATAGCATCATCAGAGTCATTTTGGTTTCAAATCCTTACTGTTTAAAATGAAGCGACATCCAATCATTTCACACAAATAATTAATTACATCATTTCCTATTAATTTAAACAATTTTACCAACTCATGTATAAAATCATATATATTGTAATAATTGTGATGTTTTTAAAAATAAATATATGAATTCCTTATATGTATGCCTCCCAAATTCACCATAATCTTTTTTATTACACTTGCCCTTTGTTTTAGCAATGGTTTCAGGGAAATGTTATCATTCAACCCTGGTGAAGTTTGAGCATTTAAACGCATCTGCCATTTCATTTCTTTTACCTCTACTTCATTCTATATCCCCTCCCCTACCATCTATAAAAACTCTATTATAAAGAAAATAAACTTTTTAAAATTGATACATTTTTTGCTATGAATAAATAAAGCATTAAATTTCTTTTCTTTTCTGATTGCTCTTTGATGTTCAGCTATTCTGTCTCTTAGCCTCTGGTTTGTTTTCCCAACATAAAATGCTTCGCATGATGCACAGGTTGCCACATATACTAACTTTGATGTATTGCAATTGCATTTTCCTGGGCATGCAATGCTTGCTCCATACGAATCTAACATTGTTGATATGAGAATATCGAATGCTCAGAATCTCGAGCATGTAAACGGAAATCTCGGTAAGGGGAGATTTCTGTTTACTGCAACGTAGTGTGGTCTTAGATTTGGTATATTTAAGTAGCGGGGGGGTGTGGTGGGCACAGCGCTCCACGTGGGAGGTGCAGGGGGCTCTTCCCCCTGCTTAAACCCATTAGGGTACTTTTTTCTTTTTGTCTTTTTATAAGATCGATGATTGAAGACATCAACCATATGTTGTTCGATGTTTCAAACGTCGATTTTATAATATAGCCCCTCCGTTCTGGCCTAGACAAGTTTGGTTTCCCTTTCTTCAATCTCACCTAATATACCCGCCATGGATTCTGGACCATCTACCAGATCTAATTACTCGCCCCCAAGGGTTGAGTCACTCAAATCTGTCCGGTCTCAAGCTGACTGCTTAGTTTCTCCTTCCATTAGTTACCAGGCAAGCAAATCTCCTCTTGCCTGTTCGAGACATAATTCTGGCCCCTCATAAACCATCCACCAGAAAAGTATATCAGGATAAATGGATAAGGTTCTCCATTTGGTCTAAGGATAACAGGCTAAACCTTTATTTGGCTCCAGTAACTGCGGTACTTCAGTACTTGGCTAAATTCTTTGATAATGGAACCTCTGGCTATACTGTATGCGTACACCTAGTGGCAATTTCTAATTTCCACAGTGGTATAGATGGTACTCCTCTTATCTCTTTACAACTTTGCAAGGCCTTCCTCAAGGGAACCTCTCATGGAACCATGAAACCTCACTTTAGTCCTTCAGTCTTTGACTCAAAAACCTTTTGAACCTGCTGCGAAGTGTGACCTAAAGTTTTAGTCTTGGAAATCCCTGTTTTAGTAGCCATCATGTCTGCCAGAAGGGTCTCGGAACTACAGGCTTTGTGTATCAAGAGGCCCTATCTTGTTTTTCATCTGCACAGCAGCCACTTGGGCTAAGCCTCATACCTTCATCAATCATTAAAAATTGGACTTGGTCTCCAGAGAGAGCTGCCTTCAGCTCAATGGTACTCAGGAATGTTCTTCCATAAGGGCCGCCCATGGACTTCAAGGCAGCTTGGGATTCTGTCCCATCAGTGATGAATGGAAAGAAGATTAACAACATCAGATAAATAAGTTATGTCTTACCATAATGTTCCATCTGTGTTGTTCATCTTCTTTCATTCATCACTTCCCACCCGCCTTCCCCCTCCAAAGGCTCCTGGGGATGCTTTGAGTCTAAGTGGTATCCTAGGGTTTTTGCGCAGAAGTGGCCTCGGCTTTACTTGTCTTTCTCTAGCAAATTTGATCTGAGGTAACAGGGAGAAGGGCATCCTGGGTAGAGACTTAGCTCGAGAGATTTTGGCTGGTGCTAGCTTGGTAAAGAGGCCGACTCATTTCCAAGAGCTCAGAAATGAACCTATCAGTGATGAATGAAAGAAGATGAACAACACAGATGGAACGTTATGGTAAGACATAACTTCTTTTTTTTTTCCCAATCAGTACTGTCCAGAGTGGTGATGGCCACACAATGCTGCTTAGTGTGTTTGTGCGAAGGAAGGCAGAAGCAAGTAACAATGTTTCTTTTTTTGAAAGCAACAATGTTTCCTTTTTTGTCTGCAGCACTGATCTCTGTTTCTGCATAGGTGAGCAATGCACAAATGAGACAGGCAAAAGCCAATATACATAATTTTTTTAAAGAATGCTCATGATCATTTATCATTAAAAATAATGTGGGACTCAAACTATTGTCTACCTGTCTTATGTATTGTGTGCCTCAATGTCTTTACTAGGTGTACTACACAGAGTTGGTTCAGATGTGTAATTTATGCTGTCCTTATTATCCAAGGTGCTGACCATCACCCAATGCTGCTAAGCACCATTGCGCTTCTTAAGGCAACCGACATTAAATTTAAAATGTTTGTATAGTCCGCAATGTTTGCACTAAGCTGCTTGCCACGCAAATATTAACAAAAAAAATTAAATATTAAAGAAGTTCAAGCAGCTCTGGATTTGATCATATTAATGAAATTAAAAAACACAAAGACAGTGTATTATCTTTGCCACAGACATAACTTTGCAGCAGCACATCCAGTCATTTGCATACAAGTAATTCCCATTTCCTCTACAGTATTTGCAGAACATACACTTGCTTATTCTCAGTTGGTTGTACATGTTCTGCTTATATATTTAGTGCAGTTTATAAATATGTCTGCAGAAATGCAGCTCTATCTTCTTTTTGTATTGTGTTCATTCTTCTCATATCTCTATTCTAATCTCAGACTTGCAGTCTACGGTGCATTTTGTATCATTCTTTACCAAGAAGTAGCAGGTGCCAAGTTGGAAGCAATCTCTCTTTTGTCCGAACAAGCAACTAATATCACTGGTGAAATCCTCTAAGGCTAACGTTGAGTCCAAATTGGCCACATCCACTTAGGACAATCACAAGGCCTTCTTCACATATGTCCACAATCTCAAAGGTAACTCCCAAATCTGCTCTGAATTGATGGTCAAGAATACCACATACACAAATGCCATAGATATAGCCAACCTGCTGGCAGACAAGTTCAGTGAAAACTTCACCCTCCTGTTCCCCCATTAGTAAACCAGGACATCCCAGCACCTGCCCCCTCCCCTCATCACCAGAGAACAGGATATTAATACCCTCTCAAAGGCACAAAATATGGCCTGCATGGGACCCAACAGCATACCTGGCTGTGTCCTACTTGAACTCTGGCAAGAGCTGTCAACACCACTAGGCACCCTATTCAACCAAAGCATATGCACCGGCTTCATCCCAGCAGAATGGAGGACAGCCACTGTCATCCCTCCGCACAAAGGTTGAGCGTCCACTGACCCAGCCAGTTATAGGCCCATCAGCCTAACTAGCCTGATCTGCAAGGCCTTGAAATGCATTATCATGGATCTTATAAATAAGACATTTGCAACCTCCAGACACTTGATCCCAAACAGTTTGGTTTTGTCAAAGGTTGATCATGCCTGTTAAACTTGGTAGCCTTCTTCGAGACAGTCTCCAAAGCCATTGATGAGGGCAAGACAGTGCACACTGCTTACCTTGACCTAGCCAAAACCTTTGGCACTATTCCCCAGTCGGGCATAATAGATAAACTCTCCCAGCTGGGCATCAACCCATATGTTACCAGATAGGTAGCTAAATGGCTCACTGATAGAACCCACTCAGTCAAAATAGGGGAAGCCACCTCTAGTAGTAGAACCGTAACAAGTGGCGTACCCCAAATATAGATCTTGGGGCCTCGACTGTTTGGAATGACTTTTCTGAGGTGTAAGCCAAAACCAGTGGTCTGTGGCTGACCAAGTTTGCAGTTGACTGCAAGCTGGGCACTGTCATAAATTCCCCTAGTGATGTGTACATCTATTTGACTGGTGCCAGAAGCATGGCCTCAAACTGAATGCCAAGAAATGCATCATTATCCCCTTTGTGTAAAATGGTGAACCCTCTAATTATCACATTAATAACAATGTACTAAGCCTGCAATCAGTCATGAGGGACTTGGGCACCCAGATTCATAGCAGCCTAACTTTTGACCACCATGTTGCTTCCGTTGTATGGAAGGCTTTCTAAATGGCCCACCACATAAGTAAGGGTGTTTCATCCAGGAAAAAGGAGGCCATAACATCCCTATACTCATCCCTTATCAGACCCATTATCGAGTACAATGCACCCTTCAGCATGTACCTTGCCAAGCACATGCAGCGGTTGGAGAGACCACAGAGGTTCCTGACCAGGAAAAGCCAGGGTCTCAAACACATATCCTATATATATAGGCTAAAAATCCTGTCCCTCTACTCAGTCTCATACAGGCTGCACACAGGTGACTTGTGTCTGGCATATAAGGCTATCTCAGACTTAGCCTTGATAGAGTTGCTGCATATCTGTAAGTCAAACTCCACTTACACAACCTGAACGCAAGGGCTCAACCTGGTCTGTGACGGTAATAGAACTTGTTGGCAGGATAGATTTGTGTCCCAACGACATCTGTGGAATAGACTTCCTCTCCATGTCAATCAGAGTACCTCACAAGCCTCTTTAAGAGCAACCTGGATGACTGGATGGGAAACTGAAAGTATACCCCTGGGATCCCACCTATGTCCCTGTTGGACAGGGAAAACAGGTCCTGAATTTTTGGGAACATGGAGGAAATTCTTGGCTAGGCTTATAAGGTCCTCCAGGTTAATAGCTTAGTATCATCCTATGAACCAATAAACTGTATGATAAAAACTACATGACAATGAAAAATATTTATCAGTACACGCAGGAGAGTCTGGCTGTTAGTGAACAAAAACAATAAATGTCTGCTGTTTTCTTTCATTTAAAAGCTTGTTAAAATTAGTTCCACACTTTGGTAGTGTATTTGGTAGTGTATCATCTACCCACTGCAGGGAAGGTTGTGTGAACTGCTATTGTGTCTTCCTTCTCTCTCACACTAATCATTCACTATTGCAAGCCATTAGCAAGTAACAGTATTGTAGAGCCTACACTATGTTTGCATTTGCTACACAAAGTCAAAAGTTTGGTATTCAGCAATTCTAATGAGTGCACATCTCATTTGCATATTCACTGTACTCAGAGGGCTGAATTGACACTATAAAAAGATAAATGTGTAGCTAGGGAAATTGAAAGTGAGGACACTTGTGTACTTGGACAAAACAGAAAATTGTATTCCTTTAAAGGTCATTTTGCAAAGAAGACTTCTAATTTTGCTAAGGTATGCTTGTATTATTCAAGTATGTTCTACATTCTGTAACATCTTACAACTTTACTTACATATCCAGAAAATAAAATAACTTTTTTCTGTATGCACTTCTTATACTTCACATTTGACACAGGCACTTTTGGCAAGCATTTAATAAACTTTCATCACGTTTTATTTTTAAAATTTGATTTTACAATATTTTATTTTATTGGAGAGAAATGTTATATGCTTGTCACTGACACAGGTGTAATGCTTCTGAGAACAGCCAGGGCCACCTCCAGCAAAGTGATGGGCACAGTGAGAGGTAACTGGCAATCATAAATTGACTGTTCTGTTGAAAATGTGTATGCATTCTTATAATTTTTTGGAAAGCAGATATACAGTTAATTCTGTGGTATTCCCTGATTTGTACAAACCTTCATTTGTTTATTGTTTTGGGGTGGGGGAACCGTCTACCATTATGTATTGCTAGAACAGAACTGTGTTTCTTGAGCTTTTCTGTTGCAAAGGTCTAGACATTCTGATATTTCATTGGGAAACATAATACATTACTGAAGCTGTATTCTTTGCTTTATACAGACCTTGGTTTGTGTGAGGGGAGGTGGGACAACCACATAACCTTCAGTTTTACTAAATGAAAAGTGTGTTTCCAGTGCTTAATGTTAACAGATGTGTATGTAAGCAAGACATTAGTTATGTGATATTCATATGTTTTATCCTTCTCTGTTTTATGTCACATAGGATTATGGCACCCAAGCCTACAAATCCACATAACACCTCTTTCAGTGACTCTGAAAATGAAGTGGTAATCCAGGCTTTCAGGCGGTATGGAGCCTTTCTTCTTCAGAGAGGACATGGGGGTATGGCTGCCAGAATGCAGATTTGGAACCAGTTAGTGAACAATGTCAGTGCAGTAGGAGGTTGCAGCAGGAGTTATGATCAGGTGCGTCATAGGGCCACTGATATGATTTCATCAGCCTAGAGGAGAGCAGCTGCAGCTGCATGAGAACAGCTGGCTACAGGGGGTGGTCCAGCTACTGAGCCACCATAGACACCAAAGAAGAGTTCCTGTCCACTGTCAGAGATCCAAACAGCTCAGTGGAAACTGCACACAAACATGTGATTGATGTTGGTGCTGATGTGTCTGGTAGGGCAACTATGTCACCAAGAGCAGCTTCCAGGTAAGCTTACATATGGCAAGTTTTAGATTTGTCTTTATGCTGTCTCCTGGGTCCTCTCCTGTGTGGTATCTACTTCTCTGAAGTCCAGGCCAACACGAAGGGACTCTGGCTGACAATGTTTACAGACAATTGCAAGTTGAAAGCTATTATTAACTCCCCAAATAATGTTGACATCCTACAGAAAGGCCTCACTGAGACCAACGATTGGTGTCAGAACCATGGCCTTAAGCTCAGTGCCAAACAAATGTCATCATCCCCTTTGGAAAAAAAACAGTTCCCATGAATTACCACATCGATAGTAGTCCACTGAACACAGAAGGCGTTATAAGAGATCTGCGAACACAGGTTGACAGCAATCTCTCTTTTGACCACCATATTTCCACTGTGGTCAGAAAGTCCTTCTATGTGGCACATCTCATTACTAAGGGTTTTGCATCCAGGAAGAAAGAGGTCATTGTTTCCCTCTACTCTTCCCTCATTAGGCCAATCACTGAGTACTATGCCCCATTTAGCATGTACTTCACTAAACACCTGCAACAACTGGAGAGGCCCCAAAAGTACCTCACAAAGAGGATCCTAGGCCTTAAACATTTGTCTTATATAGACAAGACTAAAAAAACTCCAACTATTCTCTGTCTCATATCTCCTAATTAGAGGCAACTTCTTCCTGACTTACAAAGCCATGTCTGACCAGGCTCTGTTAGAAATGCTACATCTAAAGAAATCCCAATCCCTCCACACCACACACTGCAGAGACCTCAACCTCATTACCACAGTCAAGAGAACATTCTGGAGGAACTGGTTCATAACCCAGAGACTGCCCATGCTATGGTATAGACTTCCCCATACATGTCAAACAGAGCACCTCACTGGCCGTCTTCAAGAGAAATCTTGATGCGTGGATGGGAACTAGAAAATTCATCCCAGGGATCACTCCAGTAGCTTTACTTGACAGAGGCATTGAGAACTAAGGTCAGGTGGCACGATGCCAGGATAATCCTATGGGCTAGGCTTGTAAAGGCTCCAGAGCCATTTGCCTAGTACACACCTATGAACCTATATCATTTGAGTAATACTTCCTGAGGATTTTTTTTTCTTTTCTGTACCTATTGATAACTTAATAGAGTTATATGACACAGTGTTCAGTACTCATGGGTGTGGGTGGATGTGTTAACCAAGTTTCAGTTTCAAGTATTTCTTACAGGACGTATAGGCAATTATGTATTCAGTGTCCCCTTGTGTTATTCCCGTTCTGAGGGTTAATTGCTATCCTTTCCTTGCTTCATTTCTTCCAGGACCATCCTCCCTACAAATGTATGGAGTCACCTGCACATGGTAAGCAATTTTTTTTTTTTTGCTTATTGATGACTGTTCTTCAAATATATAAAGTTAACTGTATGTGTGAGGTGGGTGTAATGAGTGTCTGTATTATTGTACTGTCTCCAATTGTGTGACCAGTGTTACTTTGTTATCATATCAATTGCTTTAATATTTACTGTAGTAGTAATTTCATTCCTGTGTTTGTTGATTATGATCACAGTTGATCCTGACAGTGGAAATGTAGGACTCCTCATGTCTGATGGCAGAGTATTGGTAGGTTCTGATGATGATGGTGGGCAAGGAGAGGCACATTTGGGTGGTGCAAAAGTTCAGTCTGGCACTGAGGTTGAGATTCAGCCATCCCCTGGATTTCTGTCAGACATAGTCAGTATGCCTACAAATACCCATTCCACTGAGCTCTCAGATACTGGACAGGTTGAGGGTGATGCACTTGATCAGGGTAGTGTGGTTACTGAAGCTTCATTGCTGGTTGACTTTGGCTGTAGCCAAAGTGTGGGTGAGTTGCTACCCTGGATGGTTGTTACAGGTGCTCAGAGGAGGCCTGCTGTCCACCCTACACCTTACCCTCTTGTACCATTACGTGCCACTCTATGTATGTTTAGGGCCATCATGAGGCAGAGGTATGTTCCACTAGGGCCTCCAAAGACATGCTGAGGGTTTTAGATGTGGCACAGGCTGACATGCATAGCTGCCTCTGCCATGCAGCTGATTCAGTGGATCAGATGAATGACACAATGGAACGGGCAGTGTCTGTAATGGAACATCTGCTGGGAGGGGAACAGCATCCATGTTGCCGTGGGTCAGCATCATCATCTTCTCTTAGCCAACTTGGCCTTGCCCAATCCCGGTCCTGTAGTGGCACTACTTCCACTGCTCTGTCAGTGTTTGAGGTGTTCACACCCAGATGTGATAGGCTATGAGGTCATGGTCATGGGCATAGTCGTGAGGAGAGCTTGTCTAGAAGACATCAGTCATGTTAAGTAGCACCTGAACACAGACATGGTAGTGCCAGTGCAACACCTTGCAGACCCAGTTCTCACAGTTGGGGTGATGACAATGAACTGTTACCTCTACCATGCATGGCTTACACCTGTCCAACATGCTAGGATATAGAGCTAGCACAGAGCTTGGCTGTGTTCTTGTAGGTACCCATATACATTTCACATTGAGTGCCCATAAAGACACACACACACACACACACACACACACACACACACACACACACACACATACACACAAAACAGGTACATAAGTCATCAGTGAGGCTTGCAGTTCATTCTGTGCAATTGTCCATTTGACAAATTAGCTAAATGTCTGCCTGCCTGACTGTCATTCTTACATACACTCACTACATTTGTTTCAGTAGGGTTGCCAAATTTTCTTGTCAAAAATTCTGGACATGTACATGCAAGCAAAATGCATGCTATTTTGGTACTACCCCCCACTCATCCATTCCAGTGTCCCATTACTTGGCATTTTCTCTGTTTCTCCTCAGTTGCCATAAACACTCTTCAAAACTTTCAGTATGTATAGTTGCCATGGGTCAGCATCATCATCTGCTGTAAGCCAACTTGGCCTTGCCCAGTCCCGGTTCTGTAGTGGCACTACTTCCACTGCTGTATCAGTGTTTGAGGTGTTCACACCCAGATGTAATAAGCTATGAGGTCATGATCATGGGCATAGTCATGAGGAGAGCTTGTCTAGCAGACATCAGTCATGTTAAGTAGCACCAGCACATCTGAACACATACATGGGAGTGCCAGTGCAACACCTTGCAGACCCAGTTCTCACAGTTGGGGTGATGACAACGAACTGTTTGCTCTACCATGCATGGCTTACACCTGTCCAACATGCCAGGATATAGAGCTAGCGCAGAGCTTGGCTGTGTTCTTGTAGGTACTAATATACATTTCACATTGAGTGCCCATATAGGCACACACACACACACACACACACACACACACACACACACACACACACACACACACACACACACACACACACACACACACACACACACACACACACACACACACATACACAAGTACATAATTCATCAGTGAGGCTTGCAGTTCATTCTGTGCAATTGTCCATTTGACAAATTAGCTAAAGTTCTGCCTGCCTGCCTGTCATTCTTACATACATTCACTATGTTTGTTTCAGTAGGGTTGCCAAATGTTCTTGTCAAAAATTCTGGACATGTACGTGCAAGCAAAATGCATGCTATTTTGGTACTACCCCCCACTCAGCCATTCCAGTGTCCCATTACTTGGCTATTTCTCCTCAATTGCCATAAACACTCTTCAAAACTCTCAGTATGTATACTGTTTTCTGCTTTACTTCTACAATGATTACAGATAGTTGGATTTCATTTAAAACTTTTATTTCAAAATTTATAGCACAAACACTGATAGGCATTTGTTAAACAAAGCAGTACAGGTTCACAATAAAAACAGTCAGCATTAAAACTTATTTGCCTTTGAAACTCATATGCACTGAAACTGCAGTGAAACCCACATTCAAAGAAAACACATCTGGCCAGTGGCGAATTAAGTTTACTTTTGGGCTGTTTTCAAATTATAGTCTCCTTGCACACATTTTTAGGACCATGCAAATGTTCTTTGATTCACCTTCCAGATTGTATTAAATTATAAAATATAATAATTAAATTGTGTCCTTTGTATAATACAGCACCACTTGTTAGAGCATGTTTTAAATTTATAGTTTTTAACTTTTTTCCAGTAAACAATGACACAAAACCAATAATGACAAAACTGCCCAATTCAGACCATTTCATCCATAAAAGGCCACTCAAACTTCTGTCATTACAATCCACTAATATCGGTCAATATGCACAATCTCTGCAGAAGTAAAAGTCATCTGAATAATTCCACATTAAAGAGATCTGTAATAATGAAAAGGTTGCTGCTAGCAAACAACTTTATATTTCAGTGTTTCATGTACAAATTCAGTGGCTGCTGCCATTGAAAAATAAATTGCCTATATTACATTATAAATGGTAGGCTGGTAATATTGCATTAGGGCATGGATGACAAGCTGAAAACAGGTACATAGTTACTAGGCATCTCATCAAAAGGAGGATATACTCAAGAGGACTGCAGCACCCCAGCCCCTTAAAATATGATGCAGTGTCAAGCAGCCATCTATATGGTGTGGGAGTAGAACCCACAGCTTTCTGCATCAAATTTAAGCATGCTACCTGTTGTGCTACTAACATTGCTTTAAAATTCTATACCACAATAGTGATGCCATTTGCTAAACAAAACAGTTGCACATTGTAAACAAACTTAGCATGAGCGGCAGTAAACTTCTCCTCCCTTGAAGGTCACAATTCCTTGAAAATGTACTTGAAACTAAATTCCTTGAAAAATGCACCTGAATGTCAGTTAGTTAACAAAATGCAGCTTGGTAGTTGGGGTAGATGTTTCAGGCTCTTGTTTCTTGTAGCTGAGGTATAGGGTTTGAGCCTAAATAAATTACTAACCACCTGCTAACCCTAACTGGGTCATTTCACACACACACACACACACACACACACACACACACACACACACACACACACACACACACACACACCTCAACCTGTTAGTGCAAGAAATCTGGGCAAAGCCTAAAATAAATAGGGGCAGATTATAAATATTGCACTCATTGAACTTAGAAAATTGCTAGAATAACAGGATTTGCGTGAATATGCATTTTTGAAGGATATGAAGTCTACAACTCAAATGTCTGTCATTATTTAGCAACTTAAATCCTTTTTTATGAGAAACAGACAAAAATATACTGCAGAAAATCTGAACATTCTGCTAAAACCTGGACAGCTGAGGGGTATAATCTCTTATATACCAACCATTTTCTTGCTAAAAGGTGTCATAAACTGAAACCAGAAGTCCATACTCATTCAAGACAAGTTGTTTGTCTTTTCCCAGTTAGGGGCCGCCACAGCAGAACTCCAGTCTGCTAATGATTGGCAGTAGATTTTTATGGTGCTGAGTTGCCAGCCCAATCTTCAGCAATGGCACGCCCATTCACACATGTCTTTCAGAGGCCACTCAACCGCGGAGAGGACATGCAGACTCCACACAGAAGGCACTCCAGCTGAGAATCGAACAGGAGAACCTCTTGCTGTAAGGCAACAATGCTACCGCTGTACCACCGCAGCTTCACTCATTCAAGACAAGTAATAATAAAAACAAATATGGATATTTCCTCAACACCATAAACATTTAGCCTGCATACTCAGTTAGATATTTCACTTTTAATACTCAATGTCCAACAGTACAATAACCACGAGCAGCTACTACCGCATATAGTCACTAACAAAAAAAGAATGAAATAAGATATTGTCTGCCTTTATGCAAAAAAACATATCTTTCTGGGTAATGATATAATGCAAACATATCTCCCTTCCAGCATGGTATAGAAGGCTATGCTAACAAGAAATTACAGTCCTAAAAAGAAGATGAGTACTTGGTTTCATCAGCTAAGCAATGACAAATATGGCTATTATCACATTTTTGGGTGCTTTCATCAGATACAATGCTCCAACATCATCAGACAAAAGAAAAGACAATTAACCACTTTATATACTTACAAGTGGATGCAATTAAACCAATCGCAAATTAACCATCAGTAAATTACATTCACTAATTCATGTAGGGTTATAAAAACATCTAACTCCATTATGGCAACAATAAACAATTCAACTAATACAAGATATCTTCTCCATTTACAATATGTATACTTAAAACCATATACAAAACATATCAGAAACCTATACATAAATACATGCATATAATAAAAATATACGTTAAAGATTAGAAATTAACAAGGTGTAATACCCTTTTAGCTAAAATACTAGGGGAGCTAAGCACATAATTGATACAAGTGTGAGGAATTATAAAGTAAGAATTAAAACTTGAATGATTGTACCTACATTTAAAAATGCAACTTATGTACATGAATATATATATATATATATATATATATATATATATATATATATATATATATGTGTGTGTGTGTGTGTGTGTGTGTGTGTGTGTGTGTGTGTGTGTGTGTGTGAGTGAATAAGAGACCAAAAACATGGTCCAATAGACAAGTATATATAAATGCAACTTTATGGTAAATATGACACTAACTGTAGGTAGGCAAACAAAGGCCAATGTGGCACTTACTGTAGAAAGGCATACAAAATATACTTAAACAGTTAGAAAAACTGAAGTGCTGGTGCACAAGCTATAGGCACTACCTAGCAAGTGCTTTAAGCTTTAAAAGGCATTTGATTGATACATATTCGTTAAGGCCAGGAGGTATGTGGGCCAATGTGCAAACTTTTCACATAAGCTCACATTCTGGACCTCCTCGTATATTATGTTCTAACTGTTGTATTACTGCAAACACAAACTTGTGAGTGGGGTAATCTAAAATGTGTTTTGCCAACGTATTTGTAGTAATCTGTTTGTGTATGCTGTACTGGAGTTGGAGCATTGTCTCTGACGAAAGCGCTCACAATAAATAGTGTGGTTTGGAGTACTTACAGCCTGCTTGCTTTTTTGTTGTTTACCAATTTGTTCTTTTTTGGAGTTCTTTTATTATCACATTTTTCTCATCAACTGAGCATGGTTTCTATTCTTTACACAACCTGCCAGTGTCTTGCGATTACTTGAACTATAGTTTTTCTAACATAACTGCACCTACTTGGCAACCGTTGTTGGTTTCCTCACACCAAAAATTTAATCTGTCGTGGCAGAACAGGTAGCTTACATCCTTCTAAGTTGGGAACTGCTGATTGAGGGCTCAGTGTCTGTTATTCTAAAAGTGTATTAATTCTGGTTTAAGCACTTGGGCTTCAGGCCAGTTATTTTACATTAAAAGGGTTTGTGGTCTGCACTCTTGTGGGAGGAGAGGCTGGACTCTGCCCTTCTGAGCTGGGAATTTCTGGTTAAAGGCTTATAGTGCCTGCATATTTGAACTGCTTCTTACTGAAATTGGTACACCTTGTTTGCTGTAGCATAGACTAGATCCAGGCCTGCTGAATCTAGCTTTGTTTGTATAACTTGAGCACTAATCCAGGCATTCTTTAAAGTATTCAATTATATCTATTACTGCTTGGTAGTAACTTGATTAAAGTGTAGCTATCATTCTAAGTCTTTTGGATTAAGCACTTGGGCTTCAGACCAGTTGTCTTTTGGATTAAGCACTTGGGCTTCAGACCAGTTGTTTTATATTAGGAAGGTTTGTGGCCTCCACTGTGGTGGCAGGAGAGGTAGCTTATATCCTTCTAAGTTGTGAACTGCTGATAGAGGGCTCAGTGTCTGTTATTCTAAAAGTGTATTAGTCTGGTTTAAGCACTTGGGCTTCAGGCCAGTTATTTTACATTAAGAAGGTTCGTGGTCTGCACTCTTGGGGGAGGAGAGGCTGGACTCTGCTCTTCTGAGCTGGGAATTTCTGGTTAAAGGCTTATAGTGCCTGCATATTTGAACTGTTTCTTACTGAAATTGGTACACCTTGTTTGCTGTAGCATAGACTAGATCCAGGCCTGCTGAATCTAGCTTTATTTGTATGCTTGTTGTTTGTTTGTTTGCTTGTTATTTCCATGAAACGCTAATTCCACCTAAAACGCAGCTTTTCAGTGCTTCTGTGGATCCCTAGTGATATCTGCATTGCTTACTGTACTTACTTCCTTGTTTCACTTGAAAGAAAGTTACTATTTATCGTTTTTGCATTTAAGTTACCAGTAACACATTGCATTTAAGTTACCTGGCACTTGCTCACTAAAGCAATTATATAAGTCAGCCTTAAAATATTAAAAGCACTACACCCTCACAAACTCCCCTTGAGTACCTTGTTCGCCATTGGCCCTTTTTTTTCAATTATAAAGGAATTCCCAATACTATTCTAGCATGTCCAAAGGTCAGTTGTCAGTCTCCTCTCCGGTCCAGATGGTGAATCTGGAAATCTTGAGGCAATGTTACAACTGCCTCATGTACACAGACAACCCTCTCCTCCTCCCAACAAATTCCAACACATGTGAGAGATGCAACCATATAGCCATATTGGAGGCTAAGCTCTCTCAACTCAGTACTGGCGAAACCAGTCAGGAGGAGAAGGAAACCACACTCACTACAATTCCAGTCTCACATAGACCTACCATGACAGCAAACCAAACACATAAACACACAAAAACATACTCGAAGGCTCTAAATAAAAATCTGCCTAAGCAGCAGAGACCTCCAAAGCAGACCCAAGCAACCGCTACCCCAAAACAAAACACGTGCAACACATAGCTCACAAAGCCAGTGTGCCAAACAGTCACAGCCCTTAAGGCTAAACAACACACCTGATACACTTGTAATAGGTGACTCTATCGTCAGGCACACTGACGTCCCGCTCACCAGGCTGAACAAGGAGAAGGTCACGGTGAGCTACCTGTCGGGCACTAGGATCTGCCACATAACACAAGCACTCAGGTCACTCCAAGGCAAGTACAAATATGACTCAGTCATTGTCCATGCTGGTGTGAATGACCTGAGACGTACCTCCCTGGACTACATGAAAATAGACATAGAGGAACTCTCTGAGCATGTAGCCCAGGCCGGTATGACCCTGACCTTGAGTAGCATCTTACCCTTGCCAAGAATGATGCCACAATATGAAGACAAGATGATCAATTTCAACAATTGGCTTAAGTATTGGTGTCATTCAAAGGGGATCCAATGGCTGTCAGCCTGGGATGACATGCTCGACAAGCCACGATGCTTCGCTGGGGACAGCTTGCACCTGTCACCCCTGGGCTTTCGGATACTGGCAAAGGCTCTTGCTATCCCCATAATGCCTTTTTTAGGCAAGGCTCAAAAGACAAACCCACCTCCATAGGTATCACAAGGGATAAGAAACTAAGAGTAATGCTATTCAACGCCAGAAGTCTAAACCTCAAGATGCATGCACTCGAAACTCTCCTTAGCATGGAGAACATCGATATCTGTGCAGTAACAGAAACCTGGTTCAAGGCTCCCGAGAGTACCCCAGCACTACCAGGTTATACCTCATACCATGCTTTTCGGCCCCAAAACTTGGACCAAACCACAAAAGTAGGGGGAGTATCAATATTCGTCAAAGATACCCACACCTCCAGGTTGGTGGCACAGCACGAAGCATCAGAGACTATCCATGTGCAACTAACAGTGGGTAAAACTGCCTTCCAGTTTATAGCCTGCTACAGACCACCCTCCCAAACCCAGGAATCCCACTCGGCCTACCTGAGAACACTGGAAAATATGAAGGTCTCTCCAAACACCATTATATTGGGAGACTTCAACTACGGAATCAAACAAATGAAGCCAGCAGCTGTTGGTACCAGAATAGAAATTTATTCAATCATAACTGAGAGACAAATCCCTCAGATATCTAATACACAGACGGTTTAGACAGAGCCTTTCCTGAAAAATATATGTATATATTGATTGTTGATATGGAATACATATATTTTTTCACTGAGGAAGGCTCTGTCGAGCCGAAACCGGTCTGTGTATTAGATATCTGAGGGATTTGTCTCTCAGTTATGATTGAATAAATTTCTATTCTGGTACCAACAGCTGCTGGCTTCATTTGTTTGATTCCGAGGTGGATTTTCAGCCGTGCAGCGTTTTTCCGTGCATCTGTTTTTTTTTGGACTTGAGACTTCAACTACCCAAACATAGACTGGGAGCATTACTCTAGCTCCAACACCCTAGCCCAAAGGTTCCTAGAATTTATAAACTCAAATGCTATGGAACAACTTGTTACCACTCCCACAAGAGGGGAAAACATACTGGACCTGATCATCACCAACATGGGGACTCTATGCTCCAGACCAGAAGTGTATCCCTCACTGGTAAGATCAGACCATAAACTAATCTCACTGGATATTCACATCCCGACTCCACCCCCTGCCCTGAAAACCACAGTGAAAAACTTCTCTAAAGCAAATTTCACACTCCTCAAAACTGAGGTGGAATCCTTCAAAGCCCCCGGGCCTGTGGAAAATACGGCCCAGACCGCAGAATCCTTTATAAACGCATTCTATGAACACCTTCAGGAATGCATGGATCATGCAATCCCAAATAAAACCAAGACCCAGTCCTCCAAAGGCAGACGTCCTGTCTGGTGGAGCCCAGCCATAAACAAACTATACAATAGAAGGAGGAAGCTACTACATGATAGAGCAAAATACCAAAAAGGGAAGGTATCTCTGATCAGTATTAGCAAAAAACTACGGGCACTCATAAAATCATCTAAGGCTAGCTTCGAGAGAAAAATTGCACAGGACACTAAGGATAATCACAAGGCTTTCTTTAGTTATGTTAGGAACCTGGGTGGGAATTCCCAGATATGCTCAGAATTAGTCCAAAATGACAAAATATACACCGAACCCACAGACATTGCCAACATCCTAGCTGACAGGTTCAGCGCAAACTTCTCCCCCCCTCCCCACCAAAAGGGCAGATATCTGTCCCAGTAGAGTGCTGCCCCCCTGACATCTCAGATGCTCAGGTAAGAGCTGCCCTCTCCAAAGCAAAAAACACAGCATCAATGGGACCGGATGGTGTCCCGGGCTGTGTCCTACATGAACTCCAAGAAGAGCTAAACCCAAACATAAAACTACTGTTCAATCTCAGCCTTACTACAGGATATGTACCCAAAGAGTGGCGTACAGCAACAGTGGTCCCTCTCCACAAAGGTGGTGCCTCAACGGATCCTGGAAACTATCGCCCCATAAGCCTGACTAGCTTGGTCTGCAAAGCTATGGAAAGAATCATCATGGACCTCATAAATAAAGATATTGGGGACCTACAGACACTGGATCCTACCCAGTTTGGCTTTGTTAAGGGCAGATCCTGCCTCTTAAACCTGGTTGATTTCTTTGAAACAGTCATCAAGGCCATTGACGAGGGGAAGGTGGTCCACACAGCCTACCTGGTCCTTGCAAAAGCCTTCGATACAATACCCCACTCGGGCATTATAGATAAGCTCACCAGCTTAAATATAAACCCCTATGTCACTAGATGGGTTGCAAACTGTCTCAAGGACAGAACCCACGTGGTTAGAATTGCTGGAGCCACGTCAGACTCCAAACCAGTTACAAGTGGCATCCCCATCCCACAAGGCTCAGTCCTGGGTCCTCTCTTGTTCGGTATATATTTCTCGGAGGTACAGGCTAACACGGAAGGACTGTGGCTGACCAAGTTCGCAGATGACTGCAAACTAGGTGCCATAATCGACTCTCCAGCCGACACAAGCATCCTACAAAAGGGCCACATAGAAACAGACAACTGGTGCCAGAGCCATAGCCTCAAGCTAAATGCCAAAAAGTGTATAGTCATCCCCTTTGGCAAAAACAAAGTGCCCACAAATTACCACATAGGTGGTAATCCATTAAGTATGGAAGAAGTAATTAGGGACCTGGGGACCCAAGTTGATAGCAATCTCTCATTTGACAACCACGTGGCCAAAGTGGTTAGAAAAACATTTTATATAGCCCACCTAATCATGAAGGGATTCACATCTAGATCAGGGGAGGTCATTGTGCCTCTTTACTCATCCCTCATCAGGCCCATAATTGAGTACAATGCCCCTTTTGGGATGTACCTTACCAGACACCTGCAGCAACTGGAAAGACCCCAAAAGTACCTCACCAAGAGGATCAAAGGGCTCAAACAGATGCCATATGCTGCCCGGTGAAAGAAACTCCAGCTCTACTTAGTGGCATACCGCCTGCTCAGAGGCAATCTGTGCCTGACGTATAAAGCCATGTCCAACCCGGAATTAATGGACATGCTGCACCTCAGAAAATCCAAATCCCATAGAGCTACGCGCTCGAGAGACTTGAACCTCAGCACTGAAATAAATAGGACATGCCGGAGGGACAGATTCATAACCCAGAGGCTCCCTTCACTCTGGAATAAAATCCCTGTCCAGGTTAGGCAGAGTCCCTCACTGACTCGCTTCAAGAGGAATCTTGATGAGTGGATGGGAGATCGTAGGTTTACCCTGGGTATCACTTCTGTGTCACTGTTAGACAGAGGCACAGTATACTAACCTCGAAAAAGGGCATAGCAAAATTAATTTAAAATGGGTGGTGAAAGCCAAACACACTCTGGCTAGGCTTATAAATGCCCTAGGGCAGATAGCCTAGTATGAACCTATTAACGTATGGCATCACTTACTGTTGATTAAAAAGCTTGGGAAATTCTTCAATGAAACATTCAGTTACAGAGAAAGAGCTTCAGAACCAGAATGTGACAGAAAACACAGCGGCTGTGGTTGAGCAGTAGAAGTACAACCCATAGGATTCACAGTAGCAAACTCCACCTAAAGTCAGACTCACGTCCAGTAAATCTGGAGTACAAATTAAATGTACAAACAAAAGCTTTGAATGTTAAGTTGTCATTCTCGCCTTCATTCTTGCTGGATGGGTTCGGAGCCTATCCTCGGCTCCGACTCGGCCTATACTATAGCTCGAGAGCTATATTTACTGGCTCGAGGCAGCCCTATATCCCACAATACCATACGCTAACTCCCCAGATCTCGTTTGCCGCTTCGCTGCGAGGTTGCCTCTTTTTATCGGCTCAGGTCAGTAAAGGAATTTTCATCAACGTTTTTATTTTTTGAGGTAGTTTATTAGGGTATTTTCCTTACTTTTATTCCCTATTGATATCATACTTAATAGTGTTTGTTTCGTAAGCCCTACCCACCCCTGTAGTTAACTTTTATAATTAGGCCTACAGGCTATAGTTTTCTGTTTACTCACCCCTGTGTGTGTGTGTTGTTGTTTTAGTCAGCCCCCTCATCTCCCCCTTGTGTGTAAGTGAGTGAGTGTGTGTGCTGATTGAGTGACTGTCCTTAGGGTAATGTCCAAAGATGTTAAGGTCTCGGGATTCAAGAAGTGTGACTCGTGCTGTCAGAAAATGTCTCTGACAGATGGTCACACTTCCTGTGTCTATTGCTTGGGGCCTTTACACCTGCAGGACTCTTGTTCCGTTTGTCACGGATTTAGTTCAAGAGTCCTGCAGGAAAGGCGTAACAAGCTCATTCTAAGGGGCTTGTTAAAGCCTGATGACTCCCTGTCCAAGTCTGGCTCGTGGAAGTCATCAAAAACCGCCAAACCCTCGGCTCCAGCTTCTGAGCCGAGGGCTGGTGTTGTCGAGACGGCTCCGACCTCGGTTCCGTCTGGCTCCAAGGCGAGCAAAGTGGGTTCCGCTTCGAAACCATCATCGGAGCCGACCCCAGCGCGCAAGCGCTCTAGGTCCCCTTCTTTAGAGTCCATCAGATCAGCTCCGAGGTCCCCCCTCCTATCGGAGCGGAGTCATAGGACTCATTCATCGAGGTCTTCCAGGCTCTCCAATCATGACATCAAGAGGGTGGTCAGTAGACTCATAAAATCTCAGGCGCTGGCCCAAATGCTTCAGAGCCCATCTCACCAGACTGTGGCTCCTTCGACACAGTTATCCATTCATCCTCCGACTCATCTCTCGAGTTCGGAGCCGGAGTTTGTCGGAACCGTGACCTTGCCCATGTCGGAGCCGATACCCCCTCCTTTGGCTCTGGTGTCGTCGGCTCCGACCTGTTATTGGTTCCGTCCATGGAGAGGTCCGGGCGTCGGGACTCCATTGTCGGCTCCGAGGGGGCGAGTGGCATCGGACCCTTGTCCGACCCCGCTCTCCCTCTTGGAGCTTCGGCTTTGGTTAGTTCGGCCCCAACATCATTCTCGGAGCCTTCTCTGTCGATTCCGGGGGTGGTTCCGGCCTCTTCGGAGCCGGAGCTACCTTTGGTGTCTGATAGGGGAGCCTTCGAGGTGATGAGGAGTGTGCTGGACCCAGTGTCCACTCCAAGGTTAAGTTCTGCGGCTCCTCCCTCTGTAGTGCCTGTTACAGTCTCTGGCCACCCTCCTATACCCAACAGCAGAGATCCAAGGCGTAAGGTACCCACTTTGGGTGTCTCCTCCTCTTCCGAGGGTTCCCCTGAAGTTTCAGGGGAACTCCCTAGGAAAAGAAAGTTCAAGAGGAAGCACATAGACTCCCCCGAGTCTCTCACGTCGGACACCGACTTGGATGAGTCGGAAGGTTCCCCCAGATCCCCTTCTGAGGATGTCTCCTTTTCAGACATCCTGGAGATCCTAAGACAGAGGGGAAATTGGTCCACTATCAAACCTTCCGAGGACGAGTCGGTTTACCTTGACGCCTTTGGATCTCACCCTTCCACCTCCTGGGTGTCTCCCCCTTTTGACCCACTAATGGAGGTAGTGGCTAGAAAGGCGTGGGCAGCTCCTGATTCAATGGAACCTACCCCTAGGAGGCCTTCTAAATTTATTTCTGCACCAGATGACAAATCCTTTCTCACCAAAGGTGTTTCAGTTGATGCTATGGTAGCAGCAGCCACTAAGAAGGAATTAGCTGATCCTTCTGTACCTGTTCATCCTCCTAACAAAGAGTCCAGGACCATGGACAGGTACGGCAAGTGGACCTTTGCTTCAGCGACATTTTCTATGCGATCGCTGAACTATTTATGTCATTTCACCCACCTTCAGAGAGACTTGCTCACAGAGCTGGGTGAAACGGTACAGGATCCTTCTGCTGCGGGGTTTAAGGACAAAATAAACTCTCAGCTGGCTACCCTGAACTCCATTGTTAACTCCTCCATGCGGCTAATCTCTTATGCAGCCGATGGAGTGAGTAGGGCCGCTGGCACAGGCGTTGCGTTGAGACGTCACGCTTGGATGCGACTCTGTAACTTTGCTGACCCCTTCAAGGCGTCCTTCACCAACACCCCCTTTGACGGTTCGGAATTGTTCGGGCCTCAGGTGAAGAATACCCTCACCAGATGCGAGCAAGATGGTAAGACTCTCTCTGCTGTGGGAGTCCGCTTTTCCACGCCTTCTAGACCTTATTCTAAGGGACAGAGGGGTGGAAAGATGTGGTTCCACAAACCACAGGGAGTCGCGCCTGCCGCACGTGGTGAATTTCCCCCTAGAGGCAGAGGGGGGAATAATAACAGACGCCACCCCAGGGGCAGAGGGGGTCCACAGAACCAGGGTTCCAGGGAATCTTTCCCTGACCAACCCTTTCAGCATCCCTGAGAAGCTGCCTGACTGTCCGCCTTCGGAGGCAGTAGGGGGAAGATTATCTCTGTACCTGGAAGCCTGGCAATCCATCTCCCAAGACACATGGGTACAGAAGATCATATCCGAAGGTTACAAAATTCCTTTCACTTTCCATCCGGTACAACCGCCAAAACCCCTACCAGACGTACCACCCACACAAAGGGGTCAGGCTCAGCTAGAAATAAAAAAACTGTTAAACAAAAGAGTCATCCAGGCAGTCCCAGCAGATCTGCTAGGATCCGGAATCTACTCCAGATTCTTTTTGGTACCAAAAAAGACAGGAGATTGGAGACCCATTTTGGATCTCAGCAGGTTAAACAACTATGTATTAAAGACAAAATTTCGGATGGTAACACTGCAGTCCATTCTACCCTTTTTGGGCAGAGACAACTGGATGTGCTCGTTAGACCTCCAGGATGCATACTACCACATAAAAATACGCAGGCGCTCCAGGAGGTTTCTCTGCTTCCGGCTGGGAGTCAGTCATTTTCAATTCAGGGCCCTGCCCTTTGGTCTCACCACAGCCCCCCGGGTGTTCACCAAATGTTTGGCAGTGGTCACGGCTCACCTGAGACAGAATGGATTCCAAGTGTTTCCATACTTAGACGACTGTCTCATTTCCGCTACCACCAAACAGGATCTCATAATGGCCAGGGATTATACTATCCATCTTTGCAACAGCCTTGGTATTTCTATAAATTTTGCAAAGTCCTCCTTGTCGCCTTGTTACTGTATAAACTTTATAGGCGCCGTATTAAACACCACAGAAATGTCTGCAACATTACCACCTCAGAGAGTGACAGACATAAGGCAGAATGTTCAGCTTCTGTTTCAGCCCAGCAGAGTCCAAGTCAAGCTAGTATTGAAAGTGTTGGGCCTCATGGCGGCGGCGATTCTTCTACTTCCATTAGCCCGCTTCCACATGAGACTCCTTCAGTGGATGCTGTTTTCTCAGTGGTTCTTTCAACAGCTGCCAATGATCCACAACATTTTGATAACACCGTCTTGCAAGAAACATCTCTCCTGGTGGATGGTTTCCCCTCAGCTTTTTCAGGGCAGACCCTTTGTTCTCCCCCCTCCAGTTGCCACTGTGACAACGGATGCCTCCCTGATCGGGTGGGGGGGCATTATCAGGGCAGGACGGTCCAGGGCACTTGGCAACAGTCAGAATGCCACCTGCACATAAATGTCCTGGAGATGAGGGCGGTGATTTTGACGTTGCAGGCCCTTCAGAGCTCTCCTCCCACGGGGACTATAGCAATTCAAACGGACAATATGTCTCTGGTGCGGTACATAAACAAGCAGAGCGGAACAAGGTCCTACCCTCTCTGTCGAGAAGCACTCAGACTTTGGCTATGGGCTATTTCATCTCAACGGTTTCTAATAGCAACGTACATCCCTGGGAAGTCCAACGTCATAGCAGACAGATTGAGCAGAACTATCCTCATGCCTCACGAGTGGTCTCTAAATCAAGCGGTAGTAGATGGAATTTTTCGAAAGTGGGGCCAGCCTTGCTGCGACCTTTTCGCAACTTCGCAAAACAGCAAGTGCCTCGACTTCTTCACACTCTTTCCTCTACCAGGCCAGCCCCTCAGAGACGCTCTTGTTCACGTTTGGCCCCAGGGTCTTCTTTATGCCTTTCCTCCCTTTCCATTGATCCCGCAACTAATTCAGAAAGCAACCGCATTGAGATCCAAAATGATCCTCATTGCCCCGTTTTGGCCTCGGCAAGTTTGGTTCCCGTTCCTGCACAAATACCTACTGGAACAGCCTTGGCATCTGGAACCCCTTCCGGATCTATTGACCCACCTCACGGGCAAGCTGCATCAGTCTCTACATTCCATCGACCTCACAGCTTGGTTGCTCCACTTCCAGCCATAGCCAGGCTTCCCCTTATTTCTCCTCCTGTTTGTGATATCATTCTGGCTTCCCATAAGTCCAATACTAGGAAGACTTATGCGAGTAAATGGAAGCGTTTTTCACACTGGGCACAAACTAGAGCCTTAGATCCTTTCCATGCACCCATTCATGAGGTTCTAGACTTTCTGGCGGAGCTTTTTCATTCGGGGTCATCATCGGCCACTATCAGGGTACAATTAGTGGCCATTGCTAATTTTCATGTTGGACTCTCAGAAGCTAATATTATGTCCCACAAACTCTGTAAAGCCTTTCTCAAGGGTATCTTGCTGCTCAGACCTCCAGTCAAAGATCCACCCCCACAATGGGATTTGAATTTAGTTCTAACCTCACTAATTCTACCCCCTTTTTGAACCGGCAGCTTCTTGCTCCCTCAAACTTCTTTCTTGGAAAACGCTGTTTTTAGTAGCTGTAACATCTGCCAGAAGGGTATTGGAACTTCAAGCCTTGTCTGTCCGTCCTCCCTATTTGGTTTTTCATAAAGATAGGGTAACTCTCAGAACAAACCCTTCCTTCCTACCAAAAGTGTTATCGGAAGCAAATCTAAACCACTCCATTGATTTGCCCGTCTTTTTCCCAGACTATACCAACAGGGCAGAACAAAAATTACATTCATTAGATGTTCATCGCCAATTACGGTATTACCTAGACAGGACAAAACAATTCAGAAAGTCAGACCAGCTCTTCCTCTCTTATGCTGCAGGCAAGAAAGGGATTCCAGTATCGAAAGTTACTCTTTCCAGATGGCTGACATCTATTATTACCTTAATCTATGAGTTGAGACACAGGCAACTACCCTCTAGGCCTAAAGTTCATTCAACCAGGGCACTATCAACTTCAACGGCTTTTCAAGCAAGGTTACCACTAGATGCCATTTGTGCAGCAGCTACATGGGCGTCCAAACATACCTTTATTGCCCATTACAAGCTTGATCTAGCCTCCAGAAATAGAGCTGATTTTGGTTCCACTGTACTCAGGAGTCTGTTCCATTGAGCCACCCAGGACTAAGATGCTAGGGACGCTGTCCCATCCAGCAAGAATGAAGGCGAGAATGACAACTTAACATTAAGAAGTTATGTCTTACCATAACGCTCCATGTTAGTTGTCTTCTTCTCGCCTTCTTTCTTGTCCTCCCTCCTGCCCCTAGCCTGGATAGACTCGAGGTTCTGAGTCCTTCCATTTCTGGAGATATAATATGTTGCGTCTTTCATGGTATCCTTAGTGTTACTAGCAGGTAACCTGTACGCGTAAAAGAGGATTATAATATTATTATTATAATATTACTTTTTATACTATGTCTTAGCTTCCAAACGAGATCTGGGGAGTTAGCGCATGGTATTGTGGGATATAGGGCTGCCTCGAGCCGGTAAAAATAGCTCTCGAGCTATAGTATAGGCCGAGTCGGAGCCGAGGATCGGCTCCGAACCCATTCAGCAAGAAAGAAGGCGAGAAGAAGACAACTAACATGGAACGTTATGGTAAGACATAACTTCTTATTCTGGACAATACGCTATCCAGAAAAGGCAGTCTCTGTTTTCTGGACAGTGTCCCTTAATTCCGGATGGTTAGCGAACCTATGTGTCAGCCTTGGCATCCTGTCCCCCCAAAAAACATCCTTTGCAAATGATGATAACTGTTCCATCTCCTTGTTTCTATCTTTTGGATTCAGGGTTACATGTTTATCTTTTCTGATAAACAGGGTATATAGCTGACTGACTGCTTAGTATATATATGTTGTTGATGCTATTTTGAAAACTGTACTGCTTTCTTACAGGTTTTTTACTGTGTGTATCCTGGATGCATGAGGCCTATTGGTTGATAAACAGCAGAAATCTGCATAAGTCAGTCCTGTCACTTGTCAGTGTCATTGCTGTACAATCCATACACCTTCTACTTAGGCACACTTGCAAGTAATGATATACAAGGATCTGACATTCATTTGTGTTCTTACCCATTTATTTTCCTGTTCCAGGTTTAACACTTACCTTGATAGAACTGCAATTAAATGTGTTTTAATTTGGGGCTGACTTTGTGTGATACTAGCAGTACACAGCCATTACATGGGTAAGTAAAGGTTGTGGACATTGTCTGGCATCACTTTTACAGTATGTACGTGCATAGGATGGAAGTTGTACCTTTTAGGTCATCAGCATGTGTGCTATCAATTAGCTCTTGACCAGGTAGCAGACATAGGATCATAGGATCATAGGAGGTTACTAGGCTAATGGCCTTGGGGTCTTTGCAAGCCTAGCTAAGAGTTTATACCCAAAAAAAAAAAACCACAGTCAGCACCCGCTGTCCTTGTCAATGAGGGACAAAGATGGAACCCCTGGGACAAATTTGTGGTTTTGCATCCACTCATCAAGGTTGTTCTTGAAGAGGGTCAGTGAGGTACCCTGTTTGACATGTATGGGAAGTCTGTTCCAGAGATGGGGCAGCCTCTGGGAGACAAACCTGTCTCTCCATCAGGTTTTGTTGATGTTGCATATTAGAGTTAACTCTTTTGAGCAGGTAATGCGTAAGGAGTTAGACTTACAGATATGGAGCATCTCTCTAGTAGGGCAGGGTCTGATATTGCCTTGTAGGCGAGAGACAGATCACCTCTGAGCAATCTGTACGATACAGAGGAGAATGATAGTAATTTGAGCCTGTCCGCATAGGACATGTGTTGGAGGCCATGTATTATCTTTGTGAAGTATTTTTGTGGCCTTTTCAGTTGGTGCAGGTGTTTGGAGAGGTACATACCAAACAGGGCGTTATACTCAATTATAGGCCTAATGAGGGAAGAGTACAGAGAGGTAGTAACCTCCTTTTTTTCTGGTTGCAATCCCTTTACTTTTGAGATGAACCAAGTAAAAGACTTTTCTGACCACTGTTGCTACATGATGGTCGAATGTGAGATTGTTGTCAACCTGGGTACCCAGGTCTCTCACTGTAGGTTGTGTGCTAAGGGGGTTGCCGTTGATGTGGTAATCAGTAGAGACCATGTTTTTGCTGAATGGTATGATAATACATTTTTTGTGTTTAACTTAAGGCCATGACATTGACACCAGTCATTTGTTGTTGTGAGACCCTCTTGCAGTATATTAACATTATTTGGGGAGTCAGTGACAGCACCCAACTTATGTCATCCGCAAACATGGTCAGCCATAGGGCCTTTGTCTTTGCCTGGATCTCTGAGAAGTGGATGTCAAACATTAGGGATCCCAGGACAGATCCCTGGGGAACACCACTAGTGACAGGTCTGCTGTTCATAGGTTCATAGGTTCGTACTAGGCTATCTGCCCTAGGGCATTTATAAGCCTAGCCAGAGTGTGTGTGGCTTTCACCACCCCTTAGGATGAGAATACTATGCCCTTTTAGGGTTTAGTTTACTGTGCCTCTGTCTAGTAGTGACACAGAGATGACCCCCGGGGTAAACCTACGATCTCCCATCCACTCGTCAAGATTTCTCTTGAATAGAGTCAGTGAGGGGCTCTGCCTAACATGGACTGGGATTCTGTTCCAGAGTGTAGGGAGCCTCTGGGTTATGAATCTGTCCCTCCAGCACGTCCTATTTATTTCTGTGTTGAGGTTTAAGTCTCTTGTTCTCGTGGCTCTGATGGATTTGGATTTTCTGAGGTGGAGCATGTCCATTAATTCTGGATTGGACATGGCCTTGTACGTCAGGCACAGATCACCTCTGAGTAGGCGGTATGCGACTGAATAGAGCTGGAGTTTTTTCAGTCGGGCAGCATATGACATATGTTTAAGACCCTTTATCCTCTTGGTGAGGAACTTTTGGGGTCTTTCCAACTGCTGCAGGTGTCGGGTGAGATACATCCCAAATGGGGCATTGTACTCAATCATTGGCCTGATAAGAGAAGAGTACAGGGGCACAATGACCTCTCTTGATCTAGATGTGAAACCCTTCATGATAAGGTGGGCAATATAGAAGGTCTTCCTAACCACTTTGGCAATGTGAGTGTCAAATGAGAGGTTACTGTCAACCTGGGTCCCTAGGTCCCTGATTACCTCTTCCGTACCTAATGGATTACCACCTATGTGGTAATTTGTCGGTACCTTGTTTTTCCCCAAAGGGTATGACTATACATTTTTTGTCGTTCAGCTTAAGGCCATGGCTCTGGCACCAATTATCCATTTCTATGAGGCCTCTCTGAAGGATGTTTGTGTCCGCTGGAGTATCAATTATGGTGCCCAGTTTGCAGTCATCTGCGAACTTTGTTAGCCACAATCCTCCTATGTTTGCCTGTACCTTGGAAAAGTAAATGCCGAACAAGAGGGGTCCCAGGACTGAGCCCTGTGGGACACCGCCAGACTGGCTTAGAGTCTGACATAGCTCCAGCAACTCTGACCTTGTGGGTTCTGTCCTTGAGCCAGTTTGCAACCCATCTTGTGACATATGGGTTTACATTTAAGCTGGTGAGTTTGTCTATGATGCCCGAGTGGGGTATTGTGTCAAAGGCTTTTGCAAGGTCAAGGTAGGCTGTGTGAACTGCCTTACCCTCATCAATGGCCTTAGTGACTGTTTCAAAAAAGTCAACCAAGTTCAAAAGGCAGGATCTGCCCTTGACAAAGCCAAATTGGGTAGGATCCAATGTCTGTAGGTCCCCAATGTCTTTGTTTATGAGTTCCATAATGATCCTCTCCATAGCTTTGCAGACCAGGCTCGTCAAGCTTATGGGGCGATAATTTCCAGGGACCGTAGAAGCACCGCCTTTGTGTAGTGGGACCACTGTTGCCGTACGCCACTCTTTGGGTACGTATCCTGTAGTAAGGCTAAGATTAAACAGCAGCCTTATGTATGGGTTTAGTTCCTCTTGGAGTTCATGTAGCACACAGCCCGGGACACCATCCAGTCCCATTGATGCTGTCTTTTTAGCTTTAGAGAGGGCGGCTCTCACCTGGGCATCTGAGATGTTTGGGAGGCTACACTCTGCTGGGATAGTTATTTCTCCTTTGGGGAGAAATTTGCACTGAACCTGTCTGCCAGAATGTTGGCAATGTCGGTGGGTTCAGTGTATTTTGTGTCATTTTGGACTAACTCTGAGCATATCTGGGAGTTTCCACCCAGGTTTCTAACATAGCTAAAGAAGGCCTTGTGATTGTCTTTTGTGTCTTTTGTGATTTTTCTCTCAAAGTTGGCCTTGGATGATTTTATGAGTGATCGTAGTTTTTGCTAGTACTGATCAGAGATGCCTTCCCTTTTAGGGATTTTGCTCTGTCATGTAGTAGCTTCCTCCTCCTGTTGTAAAGTTTGTTTATGGCTGGGGTCCACCAGACCGGCGCCTGCCTTTGGGGAATGGGTCTTGGTTTTATTTGGGATTGCATGATCCATGCATTCTTGAAGGTGCCCATAGAAGGCATTTGCAAAGGATTCAGCAGTGTGGGTTGTGGTTTCCACTGGCCCAGGGGCCTTGAAGGATACCACTTCAGTCTTAAGAAGTGTGAAGTTGGCTTTTGAGAAGTTCTTCACTGTGGTCTTTTGTGCAGGGGGTGGGGGTGGGATGTGGATTTCCAGTGAGATTAATTTATGGTCTGATCTTACCAAAGAGGGATATACTTCCGGTGTGGAGCATTTTGTCCCCATGTTTGTGATGATCAGGTCTAGTATATTTTCTCCTCTTTTGGGAATGATGACTAGTTGTTCCATCGCATTTGAGTTTATGAATTCTAGGAACCTTTGGGCTAGGGTGTTGGGGCTTGAGTAATGTTCCCAGTCTATGTTTGGGTAGTTGAAGTCTCCCAAAATGATGGTATTTGGAGAGACATTCATACTCTCCAGTGTCTTCAGGAAGGCTGTGTGAGGTTCCTGAGTTTGAGAGGGTGGTCTGTAGCATGCTACAAACTGTAAGGCAGTTTTGCCTATGGTTAGTTGCACCTGGATGGTCTCCGATGCTTCGTGCATTGCCACTAACCTGGAGGTGTGGGTATCTTTGATGAAAATGGATACTCCCCTCCTTTTGTGGTTCGGTCCAAGTTTTGGGGCCGGAAAGCATGATATGAGGTAAAACCTGATAGTGCTGGGGTGCTCTCAGGAGCCTTGAACCAGGTTTCAGTCACTGCACAGACATCGATGTTCTCCATACTGAGGAGGGCTTCGAGGGCGTGCATCTTGAGGTTTAGACTTCTGGCATTGAGCAGCATTACCCTTAGTTTTTTCCACTTGTGTTTCCTAGGGAGGTAGGTTTGTCATTTGAGCCTTGCCTAAAAAGGCACTATGGGGTGGCAAGAGCCTTGGCCAATATCCGGAAGCCCAGGGGTGACAGGTGCAAGCCATCCCTTGCAAAGCAGCGTGGCTTGTCAAGCATGTCATCCCAAGCAGACAGACATTGGATCCCCTTAGAATGACACCAGTAATTAAGCCAATTGTTAAAACTGATCATTTTGTTTTTGTACTGTGGCATCATTCTTGGTGAGGGTAAGATGCTGCTCAGGGTCAGGGTCATACCAGCCTGGGCTACATAATCAGAGAGCTCCTCTATGTCTCTTTTCATGTAGTCCAGGGAGGTACGTCTCAGGTCGTTCACACCGGCATGTACAATGACTGAGTCATATTTGTACTTGCTGTGGAGTGACCTGAGTGCTTGTGTTATGTGGCAGATTCTAGCTCCCGACAGGCAGCTTACTGTGACCTTTTCCTTGTTCAGTCTGGTGAGCGGGACGTCAGTGTGTCTGACTATGGAGTCACCTATTACAAGTGTGTCTGGCATGTTGTTTGGCCTTAAGGGTTGTGACTGTTTAGCACACTGACTTTGTGAACTATGTGTTGCATGTGCTATGTCTTGAGGTGGTGGTTGCTTGGGTGTCTGCTTTGGAGGCCTCTGTTGTTTTGGTAGATTTTTAATCAGCGCCTCCGAGTATGTTTTTGTGTGTTTATGTGTTTTGTTTGCAGTTTTTTTGATGGTTTTTCTGTATGTATCTTACTTCTGTGGAGCTTTTCTCCCCGGGCCGCTACTGAAAATGGAAATATCTCCAGCTAGACTAGCCCGGTCAACAAATGTAAAATAAAATAAAATAAAATAAAAAGTTGTGATAGTTCTATGTGAGACTGGGTTTGTGGTGTGCGTGGTTACCTTCTCCTCCTGACTGGTCTTGCTAGTATTGAATTGAGAGAGCTCAGCCTCCAGTTTGGCTATATAGTTGCATCTCTCGCATATATTTGTATTTGTTGTGAGGAGGAGAGGGTTGTCTGTGTACATGAGGCAATTGTAACATTGTCTCAAGATTCCCAGATTCACCAGCTGAACAGGAGAGGACGCTAGCAACTGACCCTTCGACATGCTAGAAATAGTGAAAAAGATTGCCATGTAACTGGGTCAGAAAGGACCTATAGGGAAATGGGTACTCAACAGAATTTAGGTGAATGAAGTACTTTCTTTTGTGTAAGAGTGCTTTACCTGTATAAAAAATGCTTTAAGAGCAAGTGCTGAGCTTTTCAGATAGACTATAGGCTGTTTAGATTGCAAGTAGAACAGTTCTAAGGGAAAAATTGAAGAGCAGACTTGGCGGAGCCAGAAAAAGTTTAACCTTGTTTAGCCGGCGCTGCGCTATGCGCACGACCGCGCAAAGCCGTGCAAACGCGGATTTTAAGCAGTGAACTGCAAAAGAGCTAGGAATGCTCCCAAACAACCAATTACTACAGCTTCTTGTGCTGAGGTCACTTCCCCCAAGGACAGGTAGGCTGCTCAAGGCTCCCCACACCCACTGGTGAGCAAATAAACTTCCTTCTATCCAAGTAAGGTAATGGACAACACAGGAACTACACCACAGCCCAGAATACAGCAATGCCTGTATACTGGTCTAAACTAGTCGAGGAAGGCAGGAAAACAAGGATTATTTTTGTTTTTTTGGTAGAAACACACAGAAAATGCAGAGACAGTGATAAATTAGTTACACAGGCTAGCACACTTTAGTGGGCAGCCTCCACAGTTAAATTAAACAAACAAACAAGCAAACTTTCGATCAGATTCGACTAAATGTAACTTTAAGTGCAGATTTTAAAATAAATGCAGTAATCAGTAAAAAAAACAGTTCAGGCTAGTTCAAAGTAAGCTACAGAACCTATTTCCAGTGAAAAAAAGCAAAGATACTTAAATCCAGAAGGTAGTCGCTTTTTCGAGTTCCTTGCTGCTAGGACCACTCTGTAAACCCACATTTATTGTGCTTACCTACGTCTGCCTACACCAAGAGAGACTGGTGGTTCCCCCATTGAGTCATCACCTGCATGTGGCTGTGATGAACTTGCCAGTGGTGGTGGAATATGTGCCCCTTCTCCTTGGTATTTTTGTTGAAGCTGTTTTCTTAGGATAATATTGTGTAGGATAGCACAGACAGTGAACACTTTGGCACAAGTACTGGGATCATACTGCCAGGCCCCCCGATGTATCTAGGTGTTAGAAACAGGGCTTCAGCACCCCAAACACATGCTCTATGATATTTCATTTTTAAGAGTGTCCCTCATTATAGCATTCATCCTTGGCTCTGTGTGCATTTCTGATGGGTGTCAGTAGCCATGGTTCGAATGCATCCCCTGCATTTCCCAGTAAATGATCTTGTGGTATATCCCCCTGGAAAACCTCTGGTAGAACTAAGAGTTGCGCCAGATATGGGAGTTGTGATAACTGCCAGGATTGCCAGCTCATGCATTCGTGATGATTCCCTTAGTGTTGCACAGGAAGGAAGCCCTTTCTGTTTATCTAGCCCCTTCCCTATTCCCTGGGTGGTACTTTGAGCTCAATGTGCATGCAGTCTGTGGCACAGAAGACTTCAGGAAAGTGTGCTATGGGGTAGAAGTCCTGCATAGTCGTAGCTCTGTCCTCGAGGGTATGGGGAAAATATAGTCACTGGCATGCTGTAACATAGCATTCAGGAACTGATGTAGGATCTGATGCTTGTGACCCTCCAGCATGTCTTCTGTTGCTGTCTGGAAGGTTCCTGTAGCTAAAATTCTAAGTGCAACATGCTAGACATACCTTGGTCTCCACAGATATAGGTTCATTTCAGTTTGCCATTGCTCTAATATCAGGATGACAGAGGTTGCAGAGTTAATGTAGTGCTCTAGGATTTCCACCGCATGCAGATCATGAAAAGCTAAGCAGGGTCTAAACACCCTTTTCCTTCTTGAGTGAGGCCAAGCAGTAGCATAGTCTTGAGCCTGTTGCACATACATATGCAGAAGAGCACCAGTAGCTCCTAACATTATTTCCATGTAGAGTAGTTTCCGTAGCTGTATTCCAGTATTCCCCAACCCTAAGGATTGTGCAGTCTCAGACAACTGTCGACCATCTGTTGTGTCTATCAAAGTGTGTTGACTAAACTGGGTGAGTTGAACTATATTCAGCTACCATGACTTAACCCATGTGTGTGTATAAATAAAATTGTAGATACATGGGTGTAGCTTTCTCTTTCTCTCTCTCCACACACACACACACACACACACACACACACACACACACACACACACACACACACACACACACTCATATATACATATACATAAACACATATATATGTGTGTGTGTGTGTGTGTGTGTGTATAAACAAACCCACACACACACACACACACACACACACACACACATATATATTACTGAAATGTCAGTAGACTGATATTCAAATAACCGAATGTAAAGAGTGAAGTTTCATATCACTGAAACTTCTCTATGCCGACGTTCAGATGACTGAATGTTTGAAATGCCAAATGTCAAGCTGAGCAGATCAGGAAATCTGCTCACATCCACACTGTAGTGCGATCTCCGAGTTGATATATTTAAGGTGCAATGGTTTTGGGAGGTGCAGGGGGTGCAGCCCCCCTGCAAAAATGTAAAATTTAACATTAATATGATTATTAGTGTTGGTTTAACAAATATCCATTGAATATTTTTGCGGGGCACCTGCATGAATATTCAGTGAGGTTTGTTATTTGTACTCGGGTATTGGTTTGTGGGCGGGGTTTTGGAGAGAGTTAGGTAGCTGTTTAGTACTTTTACTTTGACAGGGCAGTGTTTAGCAGGGATGAGTTGTTGCTTTTGTTTGTGTAGTATGTGTGAGGTACATTGCACATTACAGGATCAGTTTTATGACAGTCAGCGTTGTGAATTTTCAGCCTTGTGTGTTTTCAGCGTTTTCATCTCAGTTATATGAAATTCAGTCTACTGACATTTTGGTAATGTCAAGTAGACCCATACATACATATATATATATATATATATATATCTATATATATATATATATATAGATATAGATATATAGATATATATATATATATATATATATATATATATATATATATATATATATATATATATATATATATATATATATATATATATATATATATATATATATATATATATACATATACACACACACACACACACACACACACGTCACTGCATGATTATTCTGCTATACCATCTTTACACTTTAGGCAATCCACAATGCTATTTGGATTTTGTCTAAAGTGGATTTTTTTTCATGTGATGCAAAGCATTGTTTGACATACTCACAAAAGAACTATCTCCCTCATACACACAAATGCACTCTTGTCTCTCGCACACTCACTGTCTCTCTCTGTCAGTCACTCTATATTTGTATTGTGTCAGTCTCTGTGATGAGTGTGTGTGTGTGTGTGTGTGTGTGTGTGTGTGTGTGTGTGTGTGTGTGTGTGTGTGTGTGTTGCTTACTGCTTACATATTTTGAGAGGCAGACAGAGAAACAGAGAGAGAGAGAGACACAGAGAGAAAGAGTTTACCCAGTGGACAAAAGCACACAGTCATTACAGATTACATCATTTTTCTTTAGACAGTTCATATTTAGGGAACTCTTTTAACATTTTTTTCCTCTAAGCAAAGCTTTATTAAAAGGAAGGATATATATATATTTTTTTTATCACTGGGAATAATCAATGGTTAATGTATTCCTCTATGCCCAGAGTATTCTTCAGGCAATTTCAAAGTACTGGTTGGACTATTTCTTTGTCACCATAAGGATGCCCATATCAACAGGAAACATTCACTCTACTCAGACACAGCAAGTCATATTTCCAAAAGAAAGCAGGAACATTTGAAGTATTAAAGCCTGCGTGAATGGTTTTCAATTTCCCTGTTTGGATTTTTGTGTATACGCAAGAAGTTCTCTCCCATAACACTGTATATACATTTACCCACTTGGAAAAAGAATTGTTAATGTGATGTACTATTACACCAGTATTTTTGCAATAATTATTTGATTTTTTTTTCCCTTTATACAGTTTTCATTGTCACAAAGAGCAAAGCAATATTTATTTCCCTCACATATCAATTGGATTCATTCTTTAAAAAGAAAGAACAAGAGATTCTGAGGAAATTCATTGCTTGATAAGTGTAATAACTATACCTTATTTTGTCTTTAGGCATTCTTTAGACCAGGGATGGATCCAGCACAAGGTGATTTAGGCAGCTCTCTAGACCCTGGTGTTGGCAGAGGGGCCATAAATATTCAGAAGAAAAAAAATGCATCTCTCTTGCATGTCTGAGCAGCAGCTCTGTGTCACTTGACTGCTCTAGCTCCAGGAAGCCTCATTCTTGGCATGAAAGCTCTACATTTCAGCTAATAAGAGAAGCCATTTTGGAGCTTCAAAGTAGTTTTGTGAGGCTTGCAGTAAATGGATTTTAAATATTTCTTGCATAAACTTAGGTAGTTGCTAGAATAACAGCAGCGGTTTTATGAGTCAGCTGTTCACTTCTGTTGTGGAGCCATTTTACTTTGCACTAACTGGAGCATGGAAGTGAAACATTTTCTTGGATCTGTGAGCCAGCCAGCAGTAACTGTTTTACTTACTTAACAAAAAACATCTGTGTGCACTGTGTCTGTGTGTGTGTGTGTGTGCGTGTGTGCGTGTGTGCGTGTGTGTGTGTGTGTGTAAACACTTAGTTCCTCGATCTCAAAGAATTTGTTGTATAAATAAAGTAGTTGATTTTAGCAAACAGGAACAGCACCATATGAATTGTGTTCTTTGGGTACAATCCTTGCTTCATTAACTGTTGAGTGTGTTTATTATTCAGCTGTGAATAAACTGGGAAGCATGGACTCTCCAAAATTAATATTTAAATATTAACTGTGATGCATTTTTAATTTAACTTTATTTTGTTGTTTATTTAATTATTTATTTACAGGCACAATGGTGTGAAATGCACTGTGTTGGGCTACAACAGCTTGGTGCTTAGTAAAGTTGAGTACATGATGAGCTGTTCATGAACTGCCTCTTGCTGTGCAGAGTTAAATTCCCTAAGCCTTCATTTGCTTATTATGTGAGTCTGACCAAGTCACTTCCCCAGACATTTTTCCTGGGCTGCCCCAGAAAAAAAGACACATGTTTAGTGGGCTGTCCCAAGCTGCATTACACATTTGTCTTTTAAATCCCTGCATACTTCAGGTAGGCACTAAGTAGTGAGTGCTTTACTATATGTTATTTGACTATGAATCTCAGCATATCTCTTGTAGTTAATGGGTTACCAGATGCATTTTCAATAACTGGGAGTTTCAAAGGAAGTGAAGTTTACTGCTGCTCATGCTAACTCTGTTTTCAGTGTGGGTGTGTTGTTTTATTCATCAAATTACTTTCATTGTTTTTGCTGCAAAAGTTTTACTAAGGCTTAAATTAAAGTTAAATCTCTGTGATCATCATCAAAGTAATAGAAAAAAATAATCTGCAGAGTGACAGATGTAAACACTGTTCAATAATAATTAGAAAGATACAGACAGACAACTAATGGTACATTGGTATGACTTGGGAGGGGCAGTCCATTCTTTGGACTAGGACTCCATTTGGCCATGATCCAACTCTGTTTTAGGCAGTTCACAGTGTACTCAGAATTCATATTTTGTGAAATTCTCTATGTGAACAAGTAGCCTTTGTCTCAGTGACTCCTACTGATAAATACAATAAAGTGTTTCCCATTTATCAAACAGCAGATTATGGTCAACTATCAGCATTTATCAGGCTACACTTAGTACTGTATGCAGTTCCAGTATGATCAGGAACTTTAATCCCACTCATGTGTACTATATGTATTGCTTCCAAAAAGAAAGTCTGTAATGCTCTTACTGTCCTGTTTGCTATGGTGATTATGTGATCCGGTCCCCCTGTGACAGTCATGTATGGGTGGTGCAGTGGTTAATTTTGTCACCTCACAGCAAGAGGTTTTCCACTTTGATTCTCAGCCAAGGTGCCTTCTGTGTGGAGTCTGCACGTCCACCCTGCATTTGCATGGGTTTCCTCCCGGTACTCCGGTTTCCTCCTACATTCCAAAGACATGTGTCTGGAGCATTTCTCCCTGGGCATCTGCTGAAAATAGACTCTGTCCTAGTCAGACTTTCCTGGTTAACATATGTTAAATAATTATATAAACAACATTATTGTTTCTTTAAAGAAAACAGTCATTGATATGGTATTATCCTTCTTGTTAAGTAATCTCTAGTACTGTATAGAGACAGATAAAACTTGTCGAACTAGGCAGTTGCCTAAGGCCCACTGGCTGGGGGCTGCCACAACATTTAACTTTTAATTAAAAAAATAAATTATGTCTTCTTTAAGGGTGTTCTCCTTTAAGAATACCCTCTGCATTTGTGCATACAGTGCAGATTTACATTCCTATCTGCGTCAAAGCACACACCTTCTGTTGCTTCTTTGTTTCCACACATGGAATTTAAACTCACACAAGATGTTCCTGCTGCTTCTGTCAGCAGAATAAAACAGACAAGAAGAACTGTGTGTGTGTGTGTGTGTGTGTGTGTGTGTGTGTGTGTGTGTGTGTGTGTGTGTGTGTGTATATATCTGTGTTTGCCAGTAGCAACCTCTTCATTTGTTACAGATCTCTTTAATGTGGAATGATTCAGATGACTTTTATTTCTGTGGAGATTGTGCATATTGGCTGATATTGGTGGATTTTACTAACAGAAGTTTGAGTGGCCTTTTATGGCTGAAATGTTCTGAAATTTGCAGTTTTGTCAAGATTGATTCATATTTTTTGTTTCATTCCTTACTGGAAAAATGTTCAAAACTACAAATTTAAAATGCACTCTAACAAGTGGTCCTGTATTATATAAAAGTTTTGTATAATACAGGACCACTTGTTAGAGTGCATTTTAAATTTGTAGCTTTGGTCCTGAATTAAACAAGGAGTATAATTTAATATAATCAAGAAGGTAAATCAAAGAGCACATGTTTGTATGCATGGTCAAAAATATGTGCAAGTGGCATATGGTTTGAAAAAAAGGCCCAAAGATAAACTTAATCCACCACTGGTCAGATGCATTTTTTTGAATGTGAGTTTCAGTGCCATTTCAATGAATGTGTATTTCAGAAGTCAATGAATGTGCATTTCAGGAGAAGCAATGTTTGCTGGATATGGCAGTCACTGACATAAGTGTATTAAGATCACTGATGTCACAACCTATGGTGCACAATGGTAGATCAGTGACTTACTAGCTGGGAACTTTTTCAAATCTATAAAGAGGAGAAACAACACATCATTTAATTAGCAACATGCAGTTTCAGTTATGAATTCACACTGTGATCTTTTCTTAGTTTAATGTAATTATTCATATGTGTATTCATTTTAGTAATGAAGTATGTATAATTAGGCTAATTGGAAGGCAAGGATATGGTTTCAAATTGAAATATTTTGTTAATTATGTTAAAATAGAGTGATATTTTGAAGTTGAACTGTCTCATCATGTGATACAGCTGTGTTACTACAAGATGCTAAAATAACCTAGTCCCCATTCTTAAAGAATCGTGATTTTGTTTAGATAACTTATAAGAAAAAAAAAGATGTTAATATATATGTTATTGCAAATTAGAATTTTTGAACTTGCAGTCAGGCACTTTAATGCCTTGTTCTGGTGTTAAGATTGAAATGGGTCTATGGACTATAGTGGAAATGGGTTTTCAAATCCCATCATTTTATAATACATTCAAGGGTCAGGTTGGCATGTCCTATGACAAGTGATAAGCTGATACAGCTAGTTTATCTAAGATTGTGTTGTGTGGTTATTATTGCTTTTAGTTTTGTAATCTCAGACTGAATTCTTTATAACAACTGTAATCATGATATTTGTGTATGTTTGTGTGTGTCTGCTTCAGATCGCAGAAAGGCCAACGGGTCTTCATTTATGATAGCACAGGTTCCAAGACCAAGTACTCGTATATCAGTAGACAGTAATTTGCAGTGACACCTACTGTTTTAATGCAATGATTTTATCACCACCCAGTGCATCCTTTATTTAAAGCTATATGTTTAAAATCACCTATAAGTAATGCTTATTTGTGATATACAAAGTAGAGCTGAAATGTGAATTTGTTGGTTTGTTAAATAACTATACATTGTTACATATTGTTTGCGAATAATAACCATCTAACCAAAGTCGGTCAGTGAACATGGGTATAGCACGGCTAGGCTTGTAAAGGCCCTAGGGTCATTAGCCTAATAACCTTCTATGACCCTATGAACCCATGTACTCTCTAACTTGTCTAACTTGTCTTAGATGCACATTAAGTGTTTCTGCATGGCCAAATGTGTCTTCATGTATTGTTTTACTAAACATGCACCTGTAGACTGTATCACATATTAGATATTTTACATAAAACATATCTAAGACAAACTGTTAAGAACATTTGATGTAATAATGTGTCAGTTTTCAGAAAAAAATGAATATCCAATTAAAATGAAGTGACATCTTTACAGAAAATCTTGAGATAACATAAGCCTAACCTGTTACAATTAGCCATAAAAAATAAATGGCTTAGAGTGCAAGTTATGTCTTTTTTTTAAAACTGAAATACTGACAGTTCTGAAATGATGCTTTCCTATTTGCAAACAGGAAAATAGAAATTGCTGTTGGTCTTTAGGAAAAATAAAATGCCATCTGGTATTCTTATAATCTCAATATTATATCCACTACATGACCAACCTGCACTCCTAAATATCAAATAAAAATTAAAACTTAAATTTAAGCACTGCCCCTGATTATGTATTAAAGCTGGGAAGAATTGGCAAAACATCAGAAACTCGAAATGATTTTAGACTTGCCCATGGTAATGTTTTGAAGATGTTCACATTGCTTACAATTAATGAGGATATCACATGCAAGAATTTCTGGGAATTCATCTTCTTGGTGTTTATTCTGGGACCAATGTGGCTTTTCAATATATAAAACGGTATTAGCAAGCACACAACTAATGTATAATAGAAGATATCTGTGTTATCAGAAAAATCTGTTAGCTGTTAATGAGCCTTCTGTAGTCCAGGGTTTCATTTCTTCAGCCTACCTTTGACTAGTGTATGAATGCAGCAAGTCAGTTAACCAGACACTGCTTTAGGACAATTGGGAAATTTGGTTAGAATCATTAATGGTCTCCAGTACAGTATACCTAATAACTACCTATGGGCATACTATTATGCCCCTATTCAGAAGGAGTCAGTGTTTTTGATTTCATTTATTAAATAAGAAGGCTATGGATACTGAGATACATCATTAGCACAGTGTTGGTCACAGTCCTGTATATCAGCTGTGGTTCATAAATCAACAAATAATGTAGCACTATAATTCAGCAGTCACAAAAAGATGTTATAATAAACATTAATGCCGGACAAAGGAACAGAATGGAAAATAGTACTGCAGTGTGAATTCAAAAATATGTATGTGGTAATTACTGTGGAAAAAAGAAATACCATTTCAGGAAAAAATAGGGTAATCTTAATGGGTTTAAGTTTTTACCCATTAGGTAATCTGTCTCTCTCTCTCTTTCTGAATATTCCTAAGAAAATAAGGTGGGAATGTTTATCCTCACAGAAGATAGCAGTCTGTGCTGGTCTGGTTAGCGAGAGTGTGTAGAAAACAATGTGCACTGCAACTGTATTTATCTCATATAAAGTTTGGGAGGGTGGCCTAATGGTTAAGTTGTTTGCCTTTCAAACACAAGGTGCAGGGTTTGAGTCTCACAAGGGATAACTGACTAGGCTTAAAATGACTCGTGAGGGCAGTTCACTTAGTACTAATCTATGAACCTACACAAACTAAAAACTTTTAGTACTATTTCATAGCATTAAGTTTCTGTTGCAAGTGCCTTCTGGGATACAGTCAAACTAAAACAAACATTTACAGTTGGCATATCTTAATTCATATGTTTGTATCATATAGATAGTCTGCGCTGAGTTATTGAGGAAACACTAGCTAAATTATATAATTTTTAAAACTGACTTCCTAAAAACTCATTAAACAGAAAAAAAAAGTACAAAACCCCAATATAATACTATGAGTATTTTACAAGGGGAAATTCTCTATACTCAGTGATTATTAATAAATAATCATACAGCTGATCTTGTAATTTGTCATATAGTTAAGGAAGTTCTCTTTTCAAGTAAAAACTTAAAAATCTATATTTGACTTTTCTGGAAGGTTCATTTATGTGACATTCACAGATCACATAGAGTTTAATTTTGTTACTATGAATGACATCAGTTTGATTTCAGTTTTGTTGACATCTTATATAGTGGTCTCCTGTCATTATGTAATAATAACAAACACAATGTTATGGAGAATATTGATTCATAGAAAGGTTACATGCAAAGAGCAATGATACTTAATGGATGACTCTTAGAATACATAATTTTTTGTACGTTTTTTTTTTTTTTTTTTTTCATTACAGGTATTTGTATAAAATGCCCAGACGATTATTGGCCAAATAAAGAGAATGATTTCTGCATTACAAAATACGTTGAATTCCTTTCCTATGAAGACCCCCTGGGTACAGCACTGGCTGTGATTGCTGTTGTTTTCTCACTCATGCCTGTGGGGGTTCTGTGTATCTTCATCAAACATCATGATACACCAGTTGTCAAAGCAAATAACCGGGAAGTCAGCTACTTTCTCCTTATAAGTAACCTGTTTTGTTTATTGACTGCTTTAGTATTTATTGGTCCACCAAAGAATGAAACTTGCCTTTTCAGACAACCAGCTTTTGGCATATTCTTTTCCATCTGTGTTTCTGCTGTTCTTGCCAAGACTGTTACCGTAGTGATTGCTTTTAATGCAACAAAACCAGGAAGCCAGCTGAAGAACTTGGTTGGATCAAAGACATCATTTTGTTCAATATTTTGTTGTTTTGTGTTTCAGTTTATTATATGTATTGTGTGGATATCTGTTTCTCCACCCTTCTCAGAGACTGACAAAAAGCTTTCAGAGAAAATAGTGATTCAGTGTAATGAGGGTTCGTATTCATGTTTTATTGCATGCTGGGATATTTAGGCATATTAGCAACTGTAAGCCTCATAATAGCTTTTCTTGCAAGAAACTTGCCAGATAGCTTCAATGAGACCAAATTTATCACATTTAGCATGATTGTTTTTGTAAGCGTTTGGTTGACATTTGTTCCAGCTTACATTAGTACAAAGGGGAAATATATGGTTGCTGTTGAGATTTTTGCAATTCTGTCATCTAGCATTGGATTGCTACTTTGTATATTTTCACCAAAATGCTATATTATTCTAATAAGACCAGATATGAACACTAGAGGATACATTTCAAGGCAGCAAAACACTAATTAAACTACAAAGTAAAAAATTGACTTCCAGATTGCAAAAAGTCTGGCCAGAATTATGTTGGCATGTTCTTCCAAATCAACGTTTTCAAGTAGTTTTTCACTTAGTACTGGCTATGCTACAGAAAACAAGTTTTAATATTATAAAATAACTCATATAAAATTCATATAGCTTTACAGGAAAGTGACATTTAGAACATATGCAATACTCTGATTTAGTTTGATATACAAGTTTCCTTCCAACATTACTCAAACACATAAGGTTCATAGGTTCATAGGTTTATACTAGGCTATCTGCCCTAAGGCATTTATAAGCCTAGCTCAAAGTTTTGTGGCTTACGCCACCCCTTATATGAAAAAATACTGTGCCCATTAGTTTGTTGTGCCTCTGTCCAGCAGTGACACAGAGATGATTCCCGGGGTAAACCTACGATCTCCCATCCACAGGTCAAGATTTCTCTTGAACAGAGCCAGCGAGGTGCTCTGCCTCACATGGATCGGGATTTTATTCCACAGCATAGGGAGTATCTGAGTGATAAATCTATCCCTCCAGCACGTCCTATTTATATCCGTGCTAAGGTTTAAGTCGCTTGCTCTAGTGGTTTTGGTGGATTTGGATTTTTTGAGGTGGAGCATGTCCATTAATTCCGGGTTGTACATGGCCTTGTATGTCAGGCACATGTCACCTCTGAGCAGACAGTATGCGACTGAATAGAGCTGGAGTTTCTTCAATCTGGCAGCATATGACAGATTTTGGAGTCCCTTTATCCTTTTGGTGAGGAACTTTTGGGGTCTCTCCAATTGCTGAAGATGTCGGGTGAGATACATCCCGAATGGGGCATTGTATTCGATCATTGGTCTGATAAGTGAAGAGTACAGGGGAACACTGACCTCACTAGGTCTGGATATGAATCCCTTCATGATCAGGTGGGCAATGTAGAAGGTCTTTCTAACCACTTTAGCAACGTGAGTGTCAAAAGAAAGGCCACTGTCAACCTGGGTCCCCAGGTCCCTGATAACCTCTTCTGTGCTTAGTGGATTGCCACCTATATGGTAGCTTGGGGTTACCTTGTTTTTCCCGAAGGGTATGACTATACATTTTTTGGTGTTTAACTTCAGGCCATGGCTCTGGCACCAGCTATCTGTTTCCGTGAGTCCCTTCTGAAGGATATCCGTGTCCGATGCACTTTCCACTATGGCGCCCAGTTTGCAGTCATCTGCAAACTTTGTCAGCCAAAGTCCTCCCATGTTGGCCTGTACTTCTGAGAAGTAGATGCCGAACAATAGGGGCCAAGGACCGAACCCTGTGGGACACCACTTGTGACCGGCTTGGAGTCTGACATAGCGCCAGCTACTCTAACCCTGTGGGTTCTGTCCTTAAGCCAGTTTGCAACCCATCTTGTGACATATGGGTTTACATTTAAGCTGGTAGTTTTTCTACAATACCCGAGTGGGGTATTGTGTTGAAAGCCTTTGCAAGGTCAAGGTAGGCTGTATGGACTGCCTTTCCCTCATCAATGGCCTTGGTGACTGTTTCGAAGAAGTCAACCAAGTTCAAAAGGCATGATCTGCCCTTGACGAAGCCAAACTGGGTCGGGTCCAATGTCTGCAAGTCCCCTATATCTTTGTTTATGAGCTCCATTATGATCCTCTCCATAGCTTTGCAGACTAGACTTGTTAAGCTTATGGGGCAGTAATTACCAGGGTCTGTAGAGGCACCGCCTTTGTGGAGTGGGACCACAGTTGCCGTACACCACTCCTTGGGCACGTATCCTGTGGTAAGGCTGAGATTAAACAGCTGCCTTATGTGCAGGTTTAATTCCTCATTTAGCTCGTGTAGCACACAGCCGGGGACACCATCCGGTCCCATTGATGCTGTGTTTTTAGCTTTAGAGAGAGCAGCTTTCACCTGTGCATTTGAGTTGTCTGGGAGGCTACACTCCGCTGGGATAGTTATTGCTCCTTTGGGGGGGGGGAGAGGGGGGTGAAGTTTGCACTGAACCTGTCTGCCAGTATGTTGGCAATGTCTGTGGGTTCAGTGATTTTTGTATCATTTTGGACTAATTCTGAGCATATCTGGGAGTTTCCACCCAGGTTCCTAACATAGCTGAAAAAGGCCTTATGATTGTCCTTTGAATCCATGGCAATTTTTCTCTCAAAATTGGCCTTAGTTGATTTTATGAGTGCTCGTATTTTTTACTAATAATGATCAGGGTGACTTCCTTTTATGGATTTTGTTCTATCATGTAATAGCTTTCTCCTCTTATTGTAAAGTTTGTTAATGGCTGGGGTCCACCAGACTGGACGTTTGCCCTTTGTGGAAAGAGTCTTGGTTTTATTTGGGGTTGCCTGATCCATGCAGTCCTGGAGGTGTTCATAGAAGGCATTTGTAAGGGCTTCCGCAGCTTGGGTTGTGGTTTCCACTGGCTCAGGGGCCTTGAAGCATACCACACCAGTCTTGAGTAGTGTGGAGTTTGCTTTAGAGAAGTTCTTCACTGTGGTCTTTTTTGTTTGGGGTGGGGGCGGGATGTGGATTTCCAGTGAGATTAGTTTATGATCAGATCTCACCAATGAGGGATATACTTCCGGTGTGGAGCATTTTGTCCCCATGTTTGTGATAATGAGATCTAGTATATTTTCTCCTCTCATGGGAACAGTGACTAGCTGTTCCATGGCATTTGAATTTATGAACTCCAGGAACTGTTGGGCTAGAAAGTTAGGGCTTGAGTAATGTTCCCAGTCTATATTCGGGTAGTTGAAGTCACCCAATATGATGGTGTTTGGAGATACATTTATACCCTCCAGTGTCTTCAGGAAGGCTGTGTGGGGTTCCTGAGTTTGAGAGGGTGGCCTGTAGCATGCTACAATTTGTAGAGCAGTTTTGCCTATGGTTAGTTGCACCTGGATGGTTTCGGCTTGTGCGTTGCCACCAACCTGGAGGTGTGGGTATCCTTTATGAATATGGATACACCCCCTCCTTTTGTGGTGTGGTCCGGGTTTTGGGGCCGGAACGCATGATATGATGTAAAACCTAATAGTGCCGGGGTGCTTTCAGGAGCCTTGAACCAGGTTTAAGTTACAGCACAGACATCAATGTTCTCCATACTGAGAAGGGTCTCAAGTGCGTGCATTTTGAGATTTAGACTTCTGGCATTGAGCAGCATTACCCTCAGTTTCTTCCCATTTTTGTTTTCTAGGGTGGTAGGTTTAGACTTTGAGCCTTGCCTAAAAAAGGCACTATGGGGGTGGCAAGAGCCTTAGCCAATATCCGGAATCCCAGGGGTGACAGGTGCAAGCCGTCCCTTGCGAAGCAGCGTGGCTTGTCAAGCATGTCATCCCAGGCAGACAGACACTGGATCCCCTTTGAATGACACCAGACATTAAGCCAATTGTTAAAGCTGATCATCTTGTCTCTATATTGTGGCATCATTCTTGGTGAAGGAAGGATACTGCTCAGGGTCAGGGTCATACCTGCCTGGGCTACATAATCAGAGAGCTCCTCTATGTCTCTTTTCATGTAGTCCAGGGAGGTATGTCTCAGGTCGTTCACACCAGCATGGACAATGACTGTGTCATATTTGTACTTGCCGTGGAGTGACCAGTGCTTGTGTTATGTGGCTGTTTCTAGCCCGATAGGCAGCTTACTGTGACCCTCTCCTTGTTCAGCCTGGTGAGTGGGACGTCAGTGTGTCTGACTATGGAGTCACCTATGACAAGTATGTTTGGTGTTGTATTTGGCCTTAATGGCTGTGACTGCTTTGCACACTGATTTTGTGGTTTATGTGTTGCTTGTGGGGTGTCTTGAGGTAGCAGTTGTTTGGGTGTCTGCTTTGGAGGCCTCTGCTGTTTAGGTAAATTTTTACTCAGAGCCTCCGAGTATGTCTTTGTGTGTTTATGTGTTTGATTCAGTGGTGTGGTAGCATTATGTGAGGCTGGTTTTGTGGTGTGTGTAGTTGCCTTCTCCTCCTGTCTGGTCTTGCCAGTCCTGAGTTGAGAGAGCTCAGCCTCCAGTTTGGCTAAATAGCTGCATCTCTCGCAAGTATTTGTGTTATGTGGGAGGAGGAGAGGGTTGTCTGTGTACATGAGGCAATTGTAACATTGCCTCAATATTCCCAGATTCACCAACTGGGCAGGAGAGGATGCCAGCATCTGGCCCTTCGACATGCTAGAAAAATTAAGAAGTTAGGTATGAGACTGAATAAGAGAGGACTTAGTAAGAAAGTGGGTACTCCTGGGGGTTCAAGTGAGGGACTTTGTATAATATAGAAGTGACAAGTGCTGAGCTTTTTTTTTTTTTTTTGAGGAAAAAAAAAAACTTTAGGAACAAGTGCTAAGCTTTTTAGTCAAGGGATATACTGTTTAGGTTACTAGTAGAGCAGTTCTAAGGGAAAAAATGAAGAACAGACTTTATGGAGCCAGAAAAAGTTTAACCTTGTTAAACCGGCGCTGCCCGATGCTGCTCTAGTGGCAACTCCATGCTAAATTGCGCTAAAGCGTGATTTATAGCAGGGGGCTGGAAAAGGCAGGAAATGACCCAAAATGGCCACTGAACTACAAGTTACTGTCTTAAACCACTCCTCTGAGGACAAACAGGCAGCTCAGTACTCCCCACTCCCACTGGTGAGTAAAGAAACTTCCCCCTGACCAAACAAAGAAAATGGAGAAGTACAGGAACCAAGACAAAGCCCAGGGATCAGCAAAATCTGATCACTGGAACAAACTAGCCAGGAAAGTTAGGAGAACAAGAACATTTTTTTGTTTTTTTTCAAGTTTTTTTCACAGACAGAACAGAAAACAATAAATGCTTTGCTTTTCGATTAAATGCTATCAAAAGCTAGTACACTTGAGTGTATTAGCCTGTAGTTTAACTTTTAAGCAAACTTAAACTAAGAAGTGCAACCAACAATTGAAGCTTATAAAAACAGGAAAAACAGGTAATACCACTATAAAATAGACAGAAACAGTCGTCGAATAACACAAATGGTCGAAAAATGCAAGAAAAAATACTTAAAATCTGGAAAGTTGCTTTTTCTGTCCTCTGCTGCTCTAGGAACTCTGCTGGATACCACGAGGAGCTGTGCTGAGTTCTCTACAGCCAGAAAAGCCTGCCAAAGCATGCTATACAGCAGGGGGCTGGAAAAGGCAGGAAATGACCCAAAATGGCCACTGAACTACAAGTTACTGTCTTAAACCACTCCTCTGAGGACAAACAGGCAGCTCAGTACTCCCCACTCCCACTGGTGTGTAAAGAAACTTCCCCCTGACCAAACAAAGAAAATGGAGAAGTACATGAACCAAGACAAAGCCCAGGGATCAGCAAAATCTGATCACTGGAACAAACTAGCCAGGAAAGTTAGGAGAACAAGAATATTTTTTTGTTTTTTTTCAAGTTTTTTTTCACAGGCAGAACAGAAAACACAATAAATGCTTTGCTTTTCGATTAAATGCTATCAAAAGCTAGTACACTTGAGTGTATTAGCCTATAGTTTAACTTTTAAGCAAACTTAAACTAAGAAGTGCAACCAACAATTAAAGCTTATAAAAACAGGAAAAACAGGTAATAGCACTATAAAATAGACAGAAACAGTCAATGAATAACACAAATGGTCGAAAAATGCAAGAAAAAATACTTAAAATCTGGAAAGTTGCTTTTTCTGTCCTCTGCTGCTCTAGGAACTCTGCTGGATGCCACGAGGAGCTGTGCTGAGTTCTGGGTACTATCCCCAGAGGTAGATGGATGTACACTGGACCCAGGTCCCTGCTTGGACTGTCCAGAGCCATGTGCACGTGGTCTTCTAGGATGGTCTATGGACAGCCCAGCCCCAACATTGCTGGGGCTGGTACTTGCACTACGGGAGCGGCTGTGACTTGAGGGACATCCGTGGCGACTTCCAGCTGCTGATGTTGTTGGCATATGTCCAACTTGACGTCTCACCTGTCCCGCACTGTCCTGACAGATGGACATGACATTGCTGAGGACATCTAATGTCTCACCCCAACGTCTATCCGTGACCTCAGTGTAATTATGGATGGCACCTGCTAGGTCATGGATTCTGTCATTTAACGTGGTGTTATGTGCCCTCTGTGCCCTTAGCCCCTGTCTGGTGTACTGTTCCATACGTGCCTGTGCCTCCATGACAGCCTGGAACATGTGCGAGGTTGTAAGACCTGTGGCACGTCTGCCAGTGGCATGATGGCCAGCAGTGCTTCGGCGAGAACCCCTGGACATCTGCCTATGTGATACCCTTCCAGACATCTGGGTATGGCTGCTGTGTTGGGATGCATGTGCCATAGATACCACACTGTCCTGCCCAATGCCAGCTGTACGCTGTCCCTCAGCTAAGGGCATTGGTGATGGATGTATTGGCAGTATGACTGTGTGCATGGATGGGGTGGACACTTGTGTACTGTCGATTGTTGGCTCAATGACAGACCCTGGCAAACATGCCTGTGCTTCAACACACCTATCATCATCACTATCATGCTCAGTGACATCAGTTTCCCTGCTGCAGTGAACCAGCCCAAAATCAGCACCTGTGAGAGGGAGACAGGAAACACACTTTACGACCTGTACATGATGTCTGCACACATGCACACATGAACACATGCACACATGAACACATGCACACATGCACACATACACACATGAACACATAAACACATGAACACATGCACACACGAACACATGCACACATGAACACATATACACTCCTCACTACAACAGACATACACAGACACACACACACACCACCAGCAATCCAGAACATACTCAATAGCGTGTGATGGTGGGGTACAGTATCACAAGCCAAACATTTATATCAAATGTGACAGCATGCAGGACGTGTGTTGCTCAACAGCATGCAGTGTGAGTGTAGACAGCCCTTGCTAATGACAGTATACATGGCTTTGATGCATGTATGTTTTGTTCAGTGATTGGCCTCACCCTGGAATGCAATGTGTACATGGACACAACATTGCTGTGCAAGTATTAACATCTCTGCAATGTCCTGTGCACCATCACTCACAGGTATACATACCATGGCTGGATGTGTATCAGTGTGTCACATAGATATCCATTTCTGATTAGAGCATCTGTGTCTTTAGCAGACAATTGTGGACACAGGTTTATGCTATGTATACACACAGGATGAGTGGTGCATGTATACCTGATGGAATACCATTGCTCAACATAGACATTGTACAGTGGTTATGGTGAGTGTAGGACATATTGTGGACATGCTAGTGCCAAGCATGACATGGCATGCTACCACACAACTGCAACATTAAACTTCACACATACACAATGTGTGTCATGTGACCTATACACTCAATAGTATTACAAGATATCTGTGTCACTTTGTACAAATGGTGATTGCTATGCAGATTGTGTAACGGTGCATATGTTTACACACACACAACATTGAGGTGCATAGCAATTAATGATATGTGTAGTACTGTGGCCACTGTAACTGGATGTGGCGTAGTACCATGTGACATCATCATGCAGCATCATATGGTCACTCAAGGCTACCAATGTGTGCCAGACTGGCACATAGCATGTGTTACCTGAACTGCAGTACCATGGCTACATTCACCATTTCACAGACAGTTGTTACATGGGTTCGTAAGGTGCACAGTAGGGAGCATTACCTAACATGAATGTGTTATGTGTTGAAGAGTGTCGCACAGCCACATGAGAGGAGTCTACCCCTCAGGTATGTTATGTGTGCTGTGTGGATGACATTTGGGATAAGGAAGTGTGACCTTACAGCGTGGTGTGTCTGAATACGCCATGTGTAGCATGTTAATGTGTACTGCGTATGACACAGTTGTGTGTGTTGTGTGCATGTGTATCGACTGTACCTATCCAACGTCCACTACAGTGTTGCCACAATTGTGTGGGATGCTCTGTGTATTGCATGTGTTTGAGTCAGCTACTCACATTACTGAGATGTGCATAGTCTCACAGCAAACATGCACAGCATGCATTATGCGCTGGTGTGTGACGTGTACATGGCCTACACCTCACCTATGACATGCACATTTATTTAGCAATAATAAATGTAGAACACACTCACCAGCATGGGTCTGCTACCTTGCTGTCACACCAGAGGGACCTATAAGGGTATGAGACAGTTTGTCAGTGGCAACAACTGTGGCATTGCTACTGTGTGATTGCAATCTTACAGTAGTACGACTGTTGACAGTCACGGGCCTGCATATTATATTCCAAAATATTATTATTGCACAACACTAGGCACCACATCTTGTAACTACACACTACACATCTCACATAAGCATAATCTACCAATAGAGGTAACAGTAGTGTACAGCTATGCCATGTTACCTGCCCGCTCCATGTCAACTTGCTGGGTGGCTCTGGTCTCCATGATGACACGTCAGTTGTTGTTGCTGTTGTTGGCCAGGAGCCACCTGGCTCAGGAGCAGTTCCTCCACTCTGGTGAGGGGGGATGGATGGCTACCCCACCACCTGTGGCAAGCTGTTGTCTATGGATATCAGATACATGCTGCCAGACATGTCTAATTAAATCACTGCAGTGATGGCGTACCTGCTCATATTTCCGGTTATGCATGCCTATGTGATTTACCCTACGGACAAGATCTTGCCACAGTGCAGTCCGCTCATGCTGGTCCTGGCTGGTTCTTGAGAACAGCATGGTGTAGTACTGAACCATGGTGTCCGTTATTACTTCATCCTCTGTTGTGCTGTATGAGGGATTATGATGGTGGGCCATGACCATGGAAGACAAAGAAACAATATGTGTGAGCAAGTCAAGTGGCACACTTAATATTCTAAAGTACAGATATCATTTAACTGCCATATACAGCAACCTATTGGCTGTCAAAGAATACACACTTTCAATACCACATATCAGTGCTCAACCCACAACTGCCTGACAGTGCCTGGCACACTCCATATATCAAACCATGTTCTGCACAGCAACAAAGATAAACCAGTATGTAAGACTATACAACAGTATATGGCACACTGTATGCGACACAATGCACCACCTAGCCACAGGGGGTATATATCATGCTAATGCATAACATAACATGTAATCCATTGCAATAATTGTAGGGTCCAGTCACAGTATTATCAGCATACCACACTAGTCATTGATGGCAACCCCCTGCCTAACATATGTGCCTATTCGTCAATATGGGTGGCATACTGCTGTACTACACTATACATGTTGCTAGATACACACCTATATCCTGTAACACACATATGACCGAGGCCATGGTACAGGCATACATACACACACACATCAGACATACATACCAGACACAAAGGTATGGCAACACACATGACTTTTACCTGTGTACCATACAGTACTTTGTGTCAGTAGTTACAAGACCTTATGCTTGAGGTATGTCATCTGGAGGACTACGGGGAACAAACAAAACAGTGGTTGCAGGACATGTGTACATACACCTTACTGTGCTGTTTAGGCATATAGCTTCAGGTAGTACTATGGTTCATTCAGGGGTTGGATTCACCAGAAGTAACACTCAATAATCATACATGTACTGCTGTAGCCTACAATGGGACACCCCAGTCGACACCAACACACTATGTCAGACCGTCTGGCATACTGCTTTTTGTGCCTAGCAATAGCATACACATCTTTTGCTGGGATCACAGCTAGGACAGTACATACCATGACAGAAACAGTTTCCCACTTAGCTATCACACATATACAGAACTCGGACACATTCACCAACACATTCACCATCACACTCAGTCAACCTCACAAAGCAATTATTGCAACAGGTACATGTGGGTGTGTATTGGTTCGTAGGTAGGTTATAGGATATTGGCCCTAGGACCTATAGATGTCTAGCCATATGCTACCCTGACCTTTGACACACAGGTAATTTCATTTCACGTGGCCCTGTCAAGCAGAGCCACAGAAGTGATTCCTGGGGTGTATTTCCTATCTCACACACAATCATCAGGTTTATATATGATGACTGCTAATTAGGAGCTTTGTTTGCTATTGATAGGTGGTTTGTGCCAGGGTATGGGATGTCTCTGAGTTAGGGATCTATCCCTCCAGCATGTGCTGTTTATTGAGGTGACAAGTTTTATGTCCCTAGAGCGTGTAGCTCATAGGGATTGTGATCTGATTACTTGGAGCATGTCCAACAGCTCTGGGTTTCACATAGCTTTGCATGTTAGGCAGAGGTCATCGCTGGGTAGACGGTATGCGACGCAGTCTTGCTGTAGTTTTGTGGGATGGTCTGCATAGGGCATCTGTTTGAGGTCGGTATTACCCTTTGTGAGGTATGTCTGTGTCCTTTCCAGTTACTGTAGATGTCTTGTGAGGTACATACCACATGGGGCATTGTACTCTATAATGGGTTTTCTGTGTGTGGAGTAGAGGGGAACACTGACTTATACTTCCCTGGATGACACACCTTTCGTGATTACGTGTGCCACGTAGACAGGTTACATGACTAGTGTGGCATTGTGACAATCAAAGGGGAGACTACTGTCCACCTGTGTCCCATGGTCTCTTATCACACCTTCGGTGTTAAGTAGACTGCCACCTATGTGGTAATTAATGGGTACTGAGTTTTTGCAAGGAGGGATGCCAATGCAGTGTCAACATTGAGCTTGAGTCCATGGCTTTGTCACCAGGCATCTGTTGCAGTAAATATGATCCTGTCTCTCTCTCTCACTCTCTCTCTCTCTCTCTCTCTCTATATATATATATATATATATATATATATATATATATATATATATATATATATATATATGTATGTGTGTGTGTATATATACACACATACATATGAACATCCATTGGTGTACTTATTGATATACATATAGGCACATATACAGTCCACCTTTCATGGTGTGAATATTGAGTATGGGAAGGTTGCAATGTATACAGTTATGTCATAATATTGCACAGTGTTGTGCGGAATGCATTGAAGGTGTTCTCAGCCCATGTAGCTTTAGCAGGCCTCACTGGCTGCAACACTGCAAACCTGACGAATCATACCCACAGCGTTCAAACACCACATGTCGTATACCAGCACTGTATGCTGTCTGGTTTGCCACACACTGCAACCTATATAGGAATATGCACATAACAACCTTCAACAACATATATGTATCCGCCTTTCACAAACAGTTGCAGTATGTCCATTGCTCTATGCACATGTACACATGCTAATATATCTGACACAGACAGATCTCTACATATGTGTGTGCCATGCACACACAAGGACCACACTGTTGTAAATCCATGTACCTCACAGCTGACCTGTTGTGCCTTGCTGCAACATTAACAGGTGTCACATGTGAGCACACAGTAATATTAGAGGGTGTGTATATATAGCAGCAAATGCTTAATTACCATACTAGCCTGGCAGAGCTGTTGCCAGTGCTAAGCTACACGTTGATATGACTATCATGCATTTGTTACTCTGTCACATCCATGGTTATATAGCTGTATGCGCTATTCCCCCAAACAGACATTGTCCACACTACTGTAGAGAACACAGATAACATGGTTCAGATGTTTGACATTTAATGCTGAGCTACATATATCACAGTTATGTCCCACTGCACACAGCTACACACTGATATGTCCATGGCAGTAGTTATGCAGGGCATCTGTGCATAGATACATACTGCTGCCACATATTGATGTTTCAAAGTATGTAGAGCGGTCTTCAAATACATCTACTACATGCCAGTAAATACATATCTGTTACATACCTTTCCTTTGTATACGTTCGTATTTTTCACTTAGCTGTCTCTTTGGCTGAATGTAATACATTTTTTTATGTTTTAATTTTTTTTTATTAGTTTATTATTTTTTTTTATTCCACTGGTGTGGGTGGGGGTGTGAGTCTCTCTTTCACTCTCTCTGTCTCTGTGTCTCTCTCTCTCTCTCACCGTCTGCAATGGGATGATTGCATGTGTGGCCAGCAGATACAGCCTGCTTTTATAGGTATCTGCACATGTGCATGTGATGGCCTCTGCACAAATTGGTGGCCACCATTTGGTAATTGCATGCAGCCTGCTGTGTGGTAATTGCAGTACTCACTGTCATAGCAACCCAATGCTATAAATTGCTATGTCAGGTAGGCGTAGCCCTTTCAGTTTTCCAGAGTGGGGCCCTTGCTTGTTTGCTGTGGAGACCATTGTGTAAGTCAGAAGGTTGGTATAGTTCTTATATCTGAAGCTAGGGGTGTAGCCAGTGATATAATTGTTGTACTCAGACCTGAATGTTGCCACTTCCACTACACAGTTGTCAGTGTAGAATTGTACTCACCCCTACATATGCTAACACAAGATACATGGGAGTATGTAGTTTCTTTTCTACTTATAAAATTTACTGCCATACAAAAGTAGTTATTGAGATGTATTCATTTAGCACATGAACTGTTTGTGAACTGCTATACTGTGAATATTTATTCACTCACTTTTGAACAGTTTGTGCTTTTTTACTGTTTACATTAGCACTGGCTGCTCAAGAAAACTGTATAAATTTCTGTACTGAGTATGCCTACCTACATCCTTGGTAGGCCCTGAACACACAGGTTTGTTGTACATTTGGGTAGGGGTGCAGTAGGACAGAGAGCATTATGTCTTAATGTGTGAACTTTATCTTGCTGGACTTAAAAGGTTGCTGTGTACCTGTTAGTTTACCAAGGCAAGTAGTCTGTATGCGTAGCTCCCAGCTGTGGACATATCCAGATGGTAGCCTGAGGTTAGCCTGTTATTCTTTGTGCACCACACTGGTCTTTTCAGCACTGGAACAATGGCATTGTCACAGTTGGTTGCTACCAGTACATGGCTGCACCCCTTGGTATTTCACTGTTGTACTCCTACATAAGGGTATGCTTCTGGAACTCCTTCCAAAGCTATTTGCACAGTGTGTAACAGCAGAATAGCTGATATGCCTGTGTGTTTCTGCCTCTGCCAGGCCTCTCAAACACTCAGTTACATATTTGAAAAGACTCAGGGTAAAGTAGGTCGAAGTGAGGTACACCTTTACAATATTAGTAACATTAGGTTGAGACTTTGAAAGAACCAGAGCATATGGACTAATACACATTTCCTGAAGTACAAGTGGTGTCTAACTCTTACTTTTTGTCACAGTTGGGAAGTATGGCCTCTACCCTAGTCAGATATGCTAGTGTTTGTCCTGCTATAATACTGTGTGGGGTTGTAAAGTGCTGCTGTAACATTATTTCCTGCTATAATGGCTGGTTCTCTTTTCACTGTCATGTAATGCAATTCCACAAGAACTGCTGGTAAAGATCCACAGAACAAGATTTGTGTTATGGCATTCCTATTTGGCCTTTCCATTCACTCATTCTGATGCATGATATATTGGTTTCAGCACCAATTTGTTGTATGTTTACCATGGCTCAGTGGTACTTCATGCAGTCTAGTGTGTACAAGGTCCGGGGTTCGAGACTGACAGAGGTATTTTATTTTGCTGCTGAGCAGAACAAGGGCCCTGACATACAGTGTGTCTAAGGCACTTTTAAGCAGTTGTAAGTGGGTTTGAGCGGGTTTGTGCGATGCCTAGCTAAGCGCACACAAGCTTAGCTAAGCGCACACAGGCGCACACTCACACAAACCTGCTAACTACTGCTTAAAAGTACTTACTTCCGCTAATCCCCGCGCTAATTTATTTGAAAGAAAAGAAAATGGGGAGATAGGAAAGTGGTGAAAAAAGGGGCACAAAGAGGGAAAGACAATAGGGAAAACAGGTCGGGATGTGCAGGACGGGTGTAGAGAAGGTCCATAGCTGCCCATTCCTTTAACAGCAACAGCTGTACATATACTAGTAATTTGAATGGAATTTTGAAACCTTCCACCCCTGAGAGAGGGGTGAGGACAACAAAGTATGTTGTACTGCCAATTAAATTTCTGTTTGTGTCAAGCGGACATGTGTGCAAATTGGGCAGCTATGTATGGGGCGTAATTTTTTTTTGGGTGCAGACTGCCCTTTTTTTTCTGGTGAGAGAGGAATCTTGGGTAGGGGAAGTAGGTATATTATGGGAGGTAGGTTGGGGAGGTAAACAGACAAGACAAACAAGACACATACAGGGGTGGAGTATGACACATGGGGTGGGTGAACACCATTGATGAGGAAGGGTGTTTGGAAATCGCAAGCCCATGAGCCCACAGATGGCAACAGTGGAACTGAGATCCCCACCCATGGGCAGTCACCACTGCACCTTCACAGTCAGGGGGTGGCTGTGCTGGGGGCTGTGTAGGAGGGGCAGGCTCTCCCGTGAGTTGCGCCACTCTTGCCTCAAGCTGGCGTAGAGGATCAGTGACTAAATGCTGGATCTCCCTACGCACCACAGCCCGGACCGCTCAGATGGTGATAGGTGGCCCTCCTCCACCCACGCTTGCACGGGGGGGGGTGAGCCCCATCCCCTGCAGCGCTTCCACCCGAAGGTGGCACAGGACCAACGGAGGAGGGGGTCCCGGGCTGGGCACCGGAACTGCTGGTGCCATGTGCCATTGCCAGCTGAGTTGGGACAGGTTGGTCCACTGGGAGTGGCCTTCCCATACGTTCTATGTTTATGAGGATTTAATGACAATATGGGTTAGTAATAGCCAACAGCATTCCAGTTTAGTTGTAACAGCATACAGTAGTATTCCCTTTAACCCAACACACCAGAGTTCCAACAGTTGAACAGCAAGCATAACACATGCATATATAGAACAACAGTGGTCATTCCAACAGCATGCAGGATTGATTGGTGGCAACAGGCCACCAAGATTGTGGTATGTGAACAGGGCACTTGCATCGAAGTAAATGCAGTTAATTATATAACAATAGGACATGTGTCCTAACAAATGTTATGAGATTAGACATACACATTGAGGTGTGGAATTGCATTGTTTATGCACATACAGTAGGGTGCAAAAAGATACCTCCATTAACAACTTATCTATACTTATAGTTTACACTACATTCCTATTGACTGCAGTTAAATATCCCCTACATGTATTATTACACTAGGCAATGTCCATTAAATTGTAAAATGGGTTTTGCTAGTTCTTGATATACCTGACCTGTATCTGACATACAAACTGTCCTGGATGCAGATGTTACTGCTAGATATTTATATTTTTCATTTATATTTATGTATCTACATATCCGGATGTGTTCAGGTGACATTATCAGGTATATGTTAACAGCCCCCTACATTTCTAGCAGCATACTGACATTTCTGGGGAACACAATAATAAGCTACTCATGTGCCAGATTAACCTGTACATGCTGGCCATTAACCGACAGTTGAGGAGTGTATATATGCTTAACATCTACTGGCACTCCCTTCATCCACTTTATATGGGCCTACCCATGTGTGGGTTGACTGCACTTAATACAGCAGTACTATTTCTATTATGCAAGGGTACAACAACATATCGAAGAAAGTGACACGGACACACTCCAGGAATTATATCTTTATTAATTACATTACACACTTTTCTAGTGGCTCTCTCAATTATTTGATATATCAGCGCATGCAGAGGTCTTTTATTCAATACTTTTTATACCTTTATTAATGGGTTATGACACCTTTTCATGCTGTCTTACTTATTTTATATAACAGTACATGCAGAGAAGTTATTCCACACTATTTATACCTTTATTAATGGGTTACAACACCTTTTCACGCTGTCTCACTTATTTTATATGACAGTACATGCAGAGAAGTTGTTCCACACTTATTCAATTATTTGATATATCAGTGCATGCAGAGGTCTTTTATTCCACAATTTTTATACCTTTAATAATGGGTTACAACACTCCTTTTCAGGCTTTCTCACTTCTTTTATATGACCACACATGCAGAATATTTACTAACCTGCCTGGTGGCGCAGCCTATCTGCATAGGCTAGCTGATTCGCAGCACGGACACCTGCAGCTGTGAAGTAAATCAAGGGATATTGAGACATACCTATCCATAATATAGACTACAATAGCAATTCTTACATACTTCATTCCATGGCTACATACTCAATAATGGGGCATTTGGCATTCCACGGGCCTCCTGTATCCAGTGGTTCAGTCGGTCCTCCTTGCATCTCTTCAGGTCTGCATGGTGGTGTCTGACCTGCTCACCAGTCCGAGGGACGCCTGTGGCACTGGTGAGATCATGTGCTAAACAGTTCCAGGCTTCCGCTTTATACTCCGTGCCCTGGAACTGGACCTGCAGGAGTCTTGCATCATGATGATGGACGAGGAGCCAAACCATATATTTTGACTCCTCAATGCCCCGTCGTTGCGCTCGAAAATGAAAGCCCTCTCCAGCACCGGCCATACTGTCTGCAGATGGGAGCTACAACCAGTTATGGCAATTATTCCCGCCTGTGGAGCTTAAATATGCCTCATTTCCTGCACTTATTTGTGATTGGCAGGTTTTGAAAAATCTCAGCTAAGAGCAAACCTGCTTAGCATTGGGTAAACTTCCATTGTCATAAATGAGTGTGTTGGAAATGCATACATATTTAAAGCTGTCATGGCTTAGTGGTTTAGTACTGTGATTATGGTGCACAGTATCCCGGGTTCGAGGCCTGTAATTGCTTTTTATTTTACTACTGGCCAGACCAGATAGGAGGTGTGGCTGTGTTTAGCCAACTTTGCTCAGCTTTGTCCAACGTTGCTCATCGTTGCTCTATGTTGCTCTATGCTGCCCGACGTTGCCCAATGTTGCGCTAGTTAGCGCGGTGTACAGCTCCGCACAAAACTATTGTGCTAGTTAAAGCACTGCTAAGCTATGAGCAATTATACTTCACTGTGCTTAATACTAGTGGACTTTGCTTAGCAGTGCTTCACATTGCTTAAGATACGTTATTTATGCATTTATCAGTATGCATGACCATTCCACCTTTTTATATACATATATATATATATATATATATATATATATATATATATATATATATAAAATATCGTTCACTAACACATAGGCCATTTCAATGCATTTTACTGGGATTTAAACAGTAAATGTCAGGAGTTATTTTTATGCACACATTTCCTACAGAAAATAGGGAGGGGAGTGGTGGGACTCAAACCGGAAATGCCTTCTTTTTGTGCGAGGGCTCTACCACTACGCTATTGTTATTTGGCTACATTCGCATATCAGTAGTTTATTATCCTCTTCAATGTCTACACTACTAACTGTAGCTAAGTAATGGGCAAACCCACGCATACACGCGCAAATACGGGCAGCTATGTCGGGAATCATAAAAAAAAAAAAAAAGGTAAGCTTTACATTTTTAACTTGTACAGGGATTTAGAATGTGGGGGAGTGTAGTGTTGGGTTTCTGGATATTTGAGTGGACTCGCTCATTTCTGTTGACATTTGCTGTTTATGCACTTGCAGGGGCGTGGATATTTGGACTGCTCGGCAGTCTGACACGCCCCCTGCACTTGTGCACGCTCCGTGTTAGCCTTAGAGTTGAGTCAGCGTGCCCTCATGAATATGCATGATGGGCTGAGATATAACTGTTAGACTGCAGTTTCCGTGTAAGACTTAGTTAGTGTTACACGGAGGATTAGTGAATCCCGGCCTTAGTGTTTTCAGATAAATTCATATTAAGTGCTATGCAAAAATTGTTTTGTTTTACTTTTATACTGTTTGTTAATTACTTTAAAATTTACCATTACTCTTGTCAATATTTAGTTACCATAATGCCCTTTCTAAAGCAGTTTACTACGTATTATCATTACACAGTTCATTTGTGTTCATACACAATTTAGGCAATATTCTTCAATTCATATAACACAGAAATTCATTGAATATCAGTTTAAAATGGCATATGTTCTATGGTAAGATTAACAAATTGCAATTCTGTAATTTTTATTTTTTTCTTTGACTACCAGCTGATTGTCTCATGCCTTGCTCGGTTGGCTTATTTCTCCCCCAGGTGAGAGCCTAATGGCCCATCCATTCCACCTTAGAATGGGATGATATGTAGCAGCCATGGTGTTGTCATACATCTCAGAGAGTCGAACCTTTTACCTTAAGTCCTAGCTCACTGCACATGCCCACGATATTTCATGACCTTTGCAAGGTATAGTAGGCAGTGGATGTAAGCAATGGGCATGTCTCCTACTTTTGCAAGTGACATCTCATTAATGGTCCACTTGGAAAGGGGGCACCTCCATCTCCAGTAATATCTCTGGTTTGTAATATATACATTATAGATATATATATCTGATTATACTTGGAGTCTGCACTTTAGATATGGACTTCTCAATGCTGTTCCTAATTAAAGGTGAACAGGCAGTGCTTTTTCATTCCTATCTCTTTCCAGCTATCTCCACCACTGCCCACGCTGCTAATAAATCTCAGGTCATATGGGTCATAGTCAGGAGTTTGCACTCATATGCCATTGATGCTGGTATAATTCTGATTATTGTATCAAAAAATCATATATCATTATCAGAAAATAATACTCTTTGAATGTTAACATCACTTGTGTGAGCCTCACAGTCAATTTTAGGCTATCTTTTTTAAATATAAAAATTACTAAAGTTTTTTTTATTATGCTCAGTTACCTTTAGTCACTGTATATTGATATTTTTAGTTATACAATAATTTCACCTCCCACTTTTGTTGACTCTGCCACAATGATTTTTTCCTAGCTTCTCAGTGAATATCTGATATATTTTTGATTTAGATGACTGCAAAGAATGGCCTCATCTTCATTTTTTATATTTGCCCTTAATACAACATTAATAACTCTATAGAGTGCAGACTTGATATACTGTGTAACTTTTACCTGCAGTAGTTTTTCCTAGAATTGCATGTCAAGATACTGTGCTTATACATTTTCCTTGTATATTTAATTTGCATTTTAGTAGCAGCCCTAGGATTGGTTTATTGAGTTAGTTCTGGGCATTTAAATGAACTGTTCCAGTGATCTAGAGATCCCTTTCCCATATCTTCCTAAGATTCAGAAAAAGAGTTCCTGCTCATGGTAATTGCCAAAGGCAAGTGTGCTACCTGTTGCTTTACTGACACTGACAAACAGCACACGTGATGGAATTACTAGCAGTGGGTGCAAAGAAATAGGCTGTTAATGATCTACTTCCTTTGGTGCAGAGTTTGATTCCCACAGCCTTTATTTGCCTTCTGTGTGACCTTGAACAAGTTATACAGTGCTTTGGGGTAATTTGGAATGTGAGTTGGGTTCATTAATGTTCTCCTGGACTGCATGTCTAGTAACTACCTATGAAACTATGAACCAAATGGTGAGAAAAATGAGATTTATAGACAAATATAGACACAGTGAAGTAAACCTCATTATTGGCTCATTAGTATGTCTCTGGATCACACGCTAGTCAAAACAAATGCTGTCAGACCTGTTAACAGTACTATTCTATCTAGCAGCTCATGAGTGACATTGGCAAAAGCAACCGACTGCACACACACACACACACACACACACACACACACACACACACACACACCTTAATTAGAGATTCTTTTGATTCATCCGTTATTTTTCTGTCAAATAAAGACATTGGCTTAATTCCTTCTTCATATGTTTCTTTTGCAGATTTGCTTCAAATTGTTAAAATCTTCAGGAGTATTAATTTAAATATTGGTTTCACACTAAAGAGTCTGAGGGTGCCATTAATAGTATTCATGATGAATTTAGGTTTTTAAAGTCTTCTTTCCAGCCTCCTTACCACTGCAAACTACTTTAAAATTAATTATACAGACACAAGCTGGGCATTTTTAAAAATTATGGCTCAAATTTATCTGGTGATGAAAATAAGGGTTTGATGGATTTAAAGGGCATTCATGATGTAATCATCACACATGTTGACAAGGGGAATGGTATTGTTGTTGTTTGGGTCTCCAAAGAATATAAGTGGCGTTTTTAGTCTGAACCTACTGTTTTTGTATAACATAAAGGTTTAATGTCTGCAAGAATATAGTGGAAATCTAACTGA